>NW_025422199.1:600000-810833 GCF_011764305.1 Mustela putorius furo | reverse complement strand
GTCGCAAATGGCGAGATTTCATTTCTTTTAATGGCTGCATAGTATTACATTGTGTATATATACCACATCTTCTTGATCCATTCATCTGCTGATGGACATCTAGGTTCTTTCCATAGTTTGGCTATTGTGGACATTGCTGCTATAAACATTCGGGTGCATGTGCCCCTTTGGATCACTACGTTTGTATCTTTAGGGTAAATACCCAATAGTGCAATTGCTGGGTCATAGGGCAGTTCTATTTTCAACATTTTGAGGAACCTCCATGCTGTTTTCCAGAGTGGCTGCACCAGCTTGCATTCCCACCAACAGTGTAGGAGGGTTCCCCTTTCTCCGCATCCTCGCCAGCAACTGTCATTTCCTGAATTGTTGATTTTAGCCATTCTAACTGGTGTGAGGTGATATCTCATTGTGGTTTTGATTTGTATTTCCCTGATGCCGAGTGATATGGAGCACTTTTTCATGTGTCTGTTGGCCATCTGGATGTCTTCTTTGCAGAAATGTCTGTTCATGTCCTCTGCCCATTTCTTGATTGGATTATTTGTTCTTTGGGTGTTGATTTTGCTAAGTTCTTTATAGATTCTGGACACTAGTCCTTTATCTGATATGTCATTTGCAAATATCTTCTCCCATTCTGTCAGTTGTCTTTTGATTTTGTTAACTGTTTCCTTTGCTGTGCAAAAGCTTTTGATCTTGATGAAATCCCAATAGTTCATTTTTGCCCTTGCTTCCCTTGCCTTTTGCGTTGTTCCTAGGAAGATGTTGCTGCGGCTGAGGTCGAAGAGGTTGCTGCCTGTGTTCTCCTCAAGGATTTTGATGGATTCCTTTCGCACATTGAAGACCTTCATCCATTTTGAGTCTATTTTTGTGCGTGGTGTAAGGAAATGGTCCAATTTTATTTTTCTGCATGTGGCTGTCCAATTTTCCCAGCACCATTTATTGAAGATGCTGTCTTTTTTACTATGGACGTTCTTTCCTGCTTTGTCGAAGATTAGTTGACTGTAGAGTTGAGGGTCTATTTCTGGGCTCTCTATTATGTTCCATTGATCTATGTGTCTGTTTTTGTGCCAGTACCATGCTGTCTTGATGATGACAGCTTTGTAATAGAGCATGAAGTCCGGAATTGTGATGCCACCAACGTTGGCTTTCTTTTTCAATATCCCTTTTGTTATTTGAGGTCTTTTCTGGTTCCATATAAATTTTAGAATTATTTGTTCCATTTCTTTGAAAAAGATGGATGGTACTTTGATAGGAATTGCATTAAATGTGTAGATTGCTTTAGGTAGCATAGACATTTTCACAATATTTATTCTTCCAATCCAGGAGCATGAAACATTTTTCCATTTCTTTGTGTCTTCCTCAATTTCTTTCATGAGTACTTTATAGTTTTCTGAGTATGGATTCTGTGCCTCTTTGGTTAGGTTTATTCCTAGGTATCTTATGGTTTTGGGTGCAATTGTAAATGGGATTGACTCCTTAATTTCTCTTTCTTCTGTCTAGCTGTTGGTGTAGAGAAATGCAACTGATTTCTGTGCATTGATTTTATATCCTGATACGTTACTCAATTCCTGTATAAGTTCTAGCAGTTTTGGAGTGGAGTCTTCTGGGTTTTCCACATATAGTATCATATCATCTGCGAAGAGTGATAATTTGACTTCTTCTTTGCTGATTTGGATGCCTTTAATTTCCTTTTGCTGTCTGATTGCTGAGGCTAGGACCTCTAGTACTATGTTGAATAGCAGTGGTGATAATGGACATCCCTGCCGTGTTCCTGACCTTAGCGGAAAAGCTTTCAGTTTTTCTCCATTGAGAACGACATTTGCGGTGGGTTTTTCATAGATGGCTTTGATGATATTGAGGTATGTGCCCTCTATCCCTACACTTTGAAGAGTTTTGATCAGGAAGGGATGCTGTACTTTGTCAAATGCTCTTTCAGCATCTATTGAGAATATCATATGGTTCTTGTTCTTTCTTTTATTGATGTGTTGTATCACATTGACTGATTTGCAGATGTTGAACCAACCTTGCAGCCCTGGAATAAATCCCACTTGGTCGTGGTGAATAATCCTTTTAATGTACTGTTGAATCCTATTGGCTAGTATTTTGTTGAGTATTTTTGCATCTGTGTTCATCAAGGATATTGGTCTATAGCTCTCTTTTTTGATGGGATCCTTGTCTGGTTTTGGGATCAAGGTGATGCTGGCCTCATAAAATGAGTTTGGAAGTTTTCCTTCCATTTCTATTTTTTGGAACAGTTTCAGGAGAATAGGAATTAGTTCTTCTTTAAATGTTTGGTAGAATTCCCCCGGGAAGCCGTCTGGCCCTGGGCTTTTGTTTGTTTGAAGATTTTTAATGACTGTTTCAATCTCCTTACTGGTTATGGGTCTGTTCAGGCTTTCTATTTCTTCCTGGTTCAGTTGTGGTAGTTTATATGTTTCTAGGAATGTATCCATTTCTTCCAGATTGTCAAATTTATTGGCGTAGAGTTGCTCATCGTATGTTCTTATAATAGTTTGTATTTCTTTGGTGTTAGTTGTGATCTCTCCTCTTTCATTCATGATTTTATTTATTTGGGTCCTTGCTCTTTTCTTTTTGATAAGTCGGGCCAGGGGTTTATCAATTTTATTAATTCTTTCAAAGAACCAGCTCCTAGTTTCGTTGATTTGTTCTATTGTTTTTTTGGTTTGTATTTCATTGATTTTTGCTCTGATCTTTATGATTTCTCTTCTCCTGCTGAGCTTAGGGTTTCTTTCTTGTTCTTTCTCCAGCTCCTTTAGGTGTAGGGTTAGGTTGTGTACCTGAGACCTTTCTTGTTTCTTGAGAAAGGTTTGTACCGCTATATATTTTCGTCTCAGGACTGCCTTTGTTGTGTCCCACAGAATTTGAACCGTTGTATTTTCATTATCATTTGTTTCCATGATTTTTTTCAATTCGTCTTTACTTTCCCGGTTGACCCATTCATTCTTTAGAAGGATGCTGTTTAGTCTCCATGTATTTGGATTCTTTTCAAACCTCCTTTTGTGGTTGAGTTCTAGCCTAGAGCATTGTGGTCTGAAAATATGCAGGGAATGATCCCAATCTTTCAATACCGGTTGAGTCCTGATTTAGGACCGAGGATGTGATCTATTCTGGAGAATGTTCCATGTGCACTAGAGAAGAATGTGTATTCTGGTGCTTTGGGATGAAATGTTCTGAATATATCTGTGATGTCCATCTGGTCCAGTGTATCGTTTAAGGCCTTTATTTCCTTGCTGATCTTTTGCTTGGATGATCTGTCCATTTCAGTGAGGGGAGTGTTAAAGTCCCCTACTATTATTGTATTATTGTTGATGTGTTTCTTTGATTTTGTTATTAATTGGTTTATATAGTTGGCTGCTCCCACGTTGGGGGCATAGATATTTAAAATTGTTAGATCTTCTTGTTGGAGAGACCCTTTGAGTATGATATAGTGTCCTTCCTCATCTCTTATTATAGTCTTTGGCTTAAAATCGAATTGATCTGATATATGGATTGCCACTCCTGCTTTCTTCTGATGTCCATTAGCATGGTAAATTCTTTTCCACCCCCTCACTTTAAATCTGGAGGTGTCTTTGGGCTTAAAATGAGTTTCTTGGAGGCAACATATAGATGGGTTTTGTCTTTTTATCCATTCTGATACCCTGTGTCTTTTGACAGGGGCATTTAGCCCATTAACATTCAGGGTAACTATTGAGAGATATGAATTTAGTGCCATTGTATTGCTTGTAAGGTGACTGTTACTGTATATGGTCTCTGTTCCTTTCTGATCTACCACTTGTAAGCTCTCTCTTTGTTTAGTGGACCCCTTTCAAGATTTCCTGTAGAGCTGGTTTGGTGTTTGCAAATTCTTTCAGTTGTTGTTTGTCCTGGAAGCTTTTAATCTCTCCTTCTATTTTCAATGATCGCCTACTGGATATAGTATTCTGGGCTGCATGTTTTTCTCGTTTAGTGCCCTGAAAATATCATGCCAGCTCTTTCTGGCCTGCCAGGTCTCTGTGGATAAGTCAGCTGCCAATCTAATATTTTTAACATTGTATGTTACAGACTTCTTTTCCCGGGCTGCTTTCAGGATTTTCTCTTTGTCACTGAGACTTGTAAATTTTACTATTAGGTGATGGGGTGTGGGCCTATTCTTATTGATTTTGAAGGGCGTTCTCTGAACCTCCTGAATTTTGATGCTCGTTCCCTTTGCCATATTGGGGATATTCTCCCCCAATAATTCTCTCCAGTATACCTTCTTCTCCCCTCTCTCTTTCTTCTTCTTCTGGAATCCCAGTTATTCTAATGTTGTTTCGTCTTATGGTGTCACTTATCTCTTGAATTCTCCCCTCATGGTCCAGTAGCTGTTTGTCCCTCTTTTGCTCAGCTTCTTTATTCTCTGTCATTTGGTCTTCTATCTCACTAATTCTTTCTTCTGTCTCATTTATCCTAGCAGTGAGAGCCTCCATTTTTGATTGCACCTTATTAATAGCTTTTTTGATTGCAACTTGGTTAGATTTTAGTTCTTTTATTTCTCCAGAAAGGGCTTTTATATCTCGCGAGAGGGTTTCTCTAATATCTTCCATGCCTTTTTCAAGCCCGGCTAGATCCTTGAGAATTGTCATTCTGACCTCTAGATCTGACATTTTACCAATGTCTGTATTGATTAGGTCCCTAGCCTTCGGTACTGCCTCTTGTTCTTTTTTTTTGTGTTGAATTTTTCCATCTTGTCATTTTGTCCAGATAAGAGTATATGAAGGAGCAAGTAAAATACTAAAAGGGTGGCAACAACCCCAGGAAAATATGCTTTAACCAAATTAGAAGAGATCCCAAATCGTGAGGGGGAGAAAGGGGATAGAAAGAGGTTCAAAAAGGAAGAAAGAAAAAAAAAGAAACGAATTTTTAAAAAAGAAACCAAATAAGAAAAATATAAAAAACAAAATATATATATATTGGATAAACTAGTTAAACACGTTAAAAAAGAAAAAGGTAAAAGTTAAAAAAAAATTTACCAGAAGGCGAGAAAAAAACAAAAAAGGAAAAAGAAAAAAATTAAATTAACTGCAAGACTAAAAAAAATCACAGGGAAAAAGCCATGAGTTCCGTGCTTGGCTTTCTCCTCCTCTGGAATTCTGCTGCTCTCCTTGGTATTGAAAACTGCACTCCTTGGTAGGTGAACTTAATCTTGGCTGGATTTCTTGTTGATCTTCTGGGGGAGGGGCCTGTTGTAGTGATTCTCAAGTGTCTTTGCCCCAGGCGGAATTGCACCACCCTTACCAGGGGCCGGGGTGAGTAATCCGCTTGGGTTTGCTTTCAGGAGCTTTTGTTCCTTGAGCGCTTTCCATAGAGTTCCAGAGGACGGGAATACAAATGGCGGCCTCCTGGTCTCCAGCCTGGAGGAGCTGAGAGCCCAGGGCCCCACTCCTCAGTGCGCCCTCAGAGAACAGCGCCCAGTTACTCCCGTCTGCCTGACCTCCGTCCCGCTCCGAGCTCACCGAGCCTGGGACCGGTTCAAGGTAACACCGAGCTGTGAGCTTACTGTCGGCTCTGTCTCTGTAGCCGGAGAGATACCCGTTCCAATACCCGCAAGCTCTGCGACACTCAGACACCCCCGATCCTTCTGTGACCCTGCGGGACCTGAGGCCACGCTGACATCGTGTGGGCTTCGCCCCGGTTTAGCCTCTGGAGCGATGTGCCTCAGCGGAACAGACTTTTAAAAGTCCTGATTTTGTGCTCCGTTGCTCCGCCGCTTGCCGGGAGCCGGCCCCTCCCCCCGGGGTCTATCTTCCCGTCGCTTTGGATTCACTTTTCCGCCGGTCCTACCTTTCAGAAAGTGGTTGGTTTTCTATTTCCAGAATTGCTGTTCTTCTGCTCTTCGATCTGCCGATGGATTTTCAGGTGTTTGCAATCTTTAGATAAGCTATCTAGCTGATCTCCGGCCAGCTGAAGTAGTCTCAGCCTGCTACATCTCCGCAATCTTGACTCCTCCCCCCCTTCCAGAGCCATCCCTGCTTCCTGACAGCCCTTGTCTCCTTACCACACCTCCAGTATTCTTCAGGAAGCATCAGATCTGTTCAGAATCTAGGTCTGTTTAGACTCAGTCTCTGCTTCTGTGCTATTCTGGAGAAAATGACCTTGTAGCTAGAGACTGGTAATAATGCTTGAATGGTAACTCTGATGAATTGTGGGAGGTTGATTGTAGAGTAGCAGGACTGAGAAATTCCTGGGGGTCACGGTCTTAGCCACCCTCCACTTTTGTGGGGTTTACAACCAGGAAATCATCCGCTGCTCATTTTAAATGCAAAAACATCTCCAAATTGAAAGTGACAGAGTGGAGAACTATCTATGATCCTTTAATGCTAACATTAAAAAAAGCAGGAATAGCCATCTTTATATCAAACAAACTGGGTTTTTAAACCAAAAATTATAATAAGAGATGAAGAAGGGCACTCACTATATCATAATAAAAGGAACTATCCAACAAGAAGATCTAACAATTATAAATATTTATGTCCCCAAAATTGGAACAGACAAATATAGAAACCAATTAATAATACAATTAAAGAAACTCATTGATAACAATACAATAACAGGGGACTTTAACACCTCACCCACAGCAATAAACAGATCATCTAAGCAGAACATCAGTAAGGATACAAGATTTTTGAATGACACACTGGACAGATGGACTTAACAGTTATATTCAGAGCATTTCATCCTAAAGCAGAAGAATACACATTCTTCTTGAGTGCACATGGAACATTCTCCAGAATAGATCATGTACTGGGTCACAAATAAGGTCTCAACAAGTACAAAAGAGTTTGAGATCATACCATGCGTATTTTCAGACCACAATGCCATAAAACTTAGAGTCAATCACAAGAAAAATTTGTAAGGACCACAAACACATGGAGACTAAAGAGCATCCCACTGAATAATGAATGGGTAGACTAGGCAGAAGATATGAACAGACACTTCTCCAATGAAGACATACAAATGGCTATCAGACACATGAAAAAAATGTTCATCATCACTAGCCATCAGGGAGATTCAAATTAAAACCACATTGAGATATCACCTTACACCAGTTAGAATGGCCAAAATTAACAAGACAGGAAACGACATGTGTTGGAGGGGATGTGGAGAAAGGGGAACCCTCTTCCACTGTTGGTGGGAATGCAAGTTGGTGCAGCCTCTTTGGAGAAGAGTGTGGAGATTCCTCAAGAAATTAAAAATAGAACTTCCCTATGACCCTCACTTGCACTCCTGGGTATTTACCCCAAAGATACAGATGTCGTGAAAAGAAGGGCCATCTGTACCCCAATGTTTATACCAGCAATGGCCACGGTCGCCAAACTGTGGAAAGAACCAAGATGCCCTTCAACAGACGAATGGATAAGGAAGATGTGGTCCACATACACTACAGAGTATTATGCCTCTATCAGAAAGGATGAAGTATTATGCCTCCATCAGTAAGGATGAATACCCAACTTTTGTAGTAACATAGACTAGGGAATTAAAGAAGAATTTTTGGGAGTTGGGGGAAATTGGAAGGGGAGGTGAACCATGAGAGACTATGGACTCTGAAAAACAATCTGAGGGTTTTGAAGGGGAGAGGGGTGGGAGGTCGGGGTACCAGGTGGTGGGTATTATAGAGCGCACGGATTGCATGGAGCACTGGGTGTGGTGAAAAAATAATGATACTGTTATGCTGAAAATAAATAAATGAAAAAAAAGAAGTAAAAAAAAGAAAGAAAACGAAAAGTTGGATGCATCATAATTCAAACTTTGTATTTTATTACAAAGCTATAGTAATCAAAACAGTATCATTCTGTCAGAAAAATAGACACATAGATGAGTAGAACAGAATAGAAAACCCAGAAATAAACCCACAAGTAAATGGTCAACTAATCTTTGAAAAAGCAGGAAAGAATATGTAAATGGGAAAAAGTCTGTCTCTCTAATATATGGTGTTGGGAAACTGGATAGTAACATGGAAAAGAATGAAACTGGACCATTTTCTTACAACATATACAAAAATAAATTCAAAATGAATTAAAGATCTAAATGTGACAGGAACCATCAAAATCCTAGAACAGTACACAAGCAGTAAGGTTTAAAAAACATTTTTAATTTTATTTTATTTTTTCAGTGTTCCCAGATTCATTGGTTATGCACCACATCCAGTGCTCCATGTAATATGTGCCCTCCTTGATACCCATCCCCAGGCTCACCGCCCTCCCCTCCAAAACCCTCAGTTTGTTTCTCAGAGTCCATAGTCTCTCATGCTTCATCTCCCCCTCCAATATACCCCAATACAATATTCCTTTCCTCCTCCTGATGTCCTCCATGTTATTCCTTATGCTCCACAAGTAAGTGAAACCATAGAATTGACTTTCTCTGCTTGATTTATTTCACTCAGCATCATCTCTTCCAGTCCTGTCCATGTTGTTACAAAAGTTGAGTATTCATCCTTTCTGATGGAAGCGTAATACTCCATTGTATATATGGACCATATCTTTTTTATCCATTTATCTACTGAAGGGCACCTTGGTTCTTTCCACAGTTTGGCAACTGAGGCCATTGCTGCTATGAACATTGGCATACAGATGGCCCTTCTTTTTACTACATCTGTATCTTTGGCGTAAATACCCAGTAGCTCAATTGCAGGGTTATAGGATAGCTCTATTTTAAATTTTTTGATGTTGGCCAAAGCAACATCTTTCTAGATATGCCTCCTGCAACAAGAGAAACAAAACTGAAATAACCTATTGGGCCTTCATTAAAGTAAAAAGCTTTTGCACAGTGAAGGAAATAATTTTTAAAAACCCTAAAAGATAGCCATCGGAATGGTAGAAGATATTTGCAAATGACACATCTGATAAAGGGTTAGTTTCCAAAATATATAAAGAACTTATAAAAGTGAACATCCCCCAATACAAATAATCCTGTTTAAAAATGGGCAGAAGTTGGCTTACCTGGCTCAGTCTGTTATGCATCTGACTTTTGATTTTGGCTCAGGTCATAATCTCAGGGTTGTGAGACTGAGCCCCACATAGGCCTCTCCACTCGCATGAAACCTACTAAATATTCTTTCTTTCCCTCTCCTTTTGCCCCTCCCTCCTCTGAAAAGATGGGCGGAAGACATGAATAGACATTATTCCAAAGAAGTCATCTAAATGGCCAGCAGACACATGAAAAGATGCTCAACATCACTCAGCATTAGGGAAATACAAATCATCATCACTAGCCATAAGGGAGATCCAAATTAAAACCACATTGAGATACCACCTTACACCAGTTAGAATGGCCAAAATTAGCAAGACAGGAAACAACATGTGTTGGAGAGGATGTGGAGAAAGGGGAACCCTCTTACACTATTGGTGGGAATGCAAGTTGGTACAGCCACTTTGGAGAACAGTGTGGAGATTCCTCAAGAAATTAAAAATAGAGCTTCCCTATGACCCTGCCATTGTACTCCTGGGTATTTACCCCAAAGATACAGTCGTAGTGAAAAGAAGGGCCATCTGTACCCCAATGTTTATAGCAGCAATGGCCATGGTCGCCAAACTGTGGAAAGAACCAAGATGCCCTTCAACAGACAAATGGGTAAGGAAGATGTGGTCCATATACACTATGGAGTATTATGCCTCCATCAGAAAGGACGAATACCCAACTTTTGTAGCAACATGGATGAGACTGGAAGAGATTATGCTGAGTGAAGCAAGTCAAGCAGAGAGAGTCAATTATCATATGGTTTCACTTATTTGTGGAGCATAGCAAATAGAATGGAGGACAAGGGGAGATGGAGAGAAGGGAGTTGAGGGAAATTAGAAGGGGAGGTGAACCATGAAAGACTATGGACTCTGAAAAACAATCTGAGGGTTTTGAAGGGGCGGGAGGTGGGAGGTTGGAGGAACCAGGTGGTGGGTATTATAGAGGTCAGGGATTGCATGGAGCACTGTGTGTGGTGCAAAAACAATGAATACTGTTACGCTGAAAATAAATTTAATTTTTTTTTTTAAAAACTACAACAAGATATTACATCTCACCTGTCAGTATGGCTAAAATGAACAACACAGTAAACAACAGGTTGTTGGTGAGGATGTGGAGAAAGGGAACCCTCTTGCAGTATTGGTGGGAGTGCAAACTGGTGCAGCTACTCTGGAAAACAGAATGGAGGTTCCTCAAAAATAAAAATACCCTATAACACAACAATTATACTGCTAGGTATTTACTCAAAGAATAAAAAAATACTAATTCAAAGGTATATGTGAACCTCCATGTTTATAGCAACACTATCTACAGTAGCCAAATTATGGGAACAGCTCAAATGTTGGTCAATTGATGAAAGGATAAAGAATATGTGTAATATATGTGTGTGTATGTGTGTGTGTGTGTGTTTGTATACTATTACTCAGCCATAAAAAAAGAATGAAATCTTGCTATTTGCAATGATATGGATAGAGTATTATGTTAAGTGAAATAAGTCAGTTAAAGAAAGACCTGATTTCATTCATATGTGGAATTTAAGAATCAAGATAAGCAAGGGGGGAAAAGAGGGAGGGAAGGAAAGAGGGAAAGAGAGAGAGAGAGAGAGAAGGAGAGAGAAAGGGATGGAGAGAGGGAAATCAAGAAACAGACTCTTTAGAGAACAAACTGATAGTTACCAGAGAGGTGGTGGATAGGAAAAGGGGTTAAACAGGTGATGAGGATTAAGGAGTGCATTTGTTGTGATGAGCACCAGGTGTTGTATGAAAGTGCTGAATCACTATATTGTACACCTGAAACTAATATTACACTGTATTTTAACTAACTGGAATTTAAATAAAATCTTACAAAAAACCTTCAGGGAAGCTTAGTGTTAGTGGTCTCTGAACTCCCTAGATTTAATTTCAGGCACCCTACCAGGTTCTTATTGTGAAGCTTGGGGGAAAATTCTCTCCTGCATTTGTTATGAGGAGAGAAATAGTGGTCATTTTAAATATGTTCACAACATTGTGTTCTCCTAAACAAGGCTTACTCTTAAGAGGAATGATTTTACCACAGATACTAGCTGATCTGATAGAATGAACACACCAAACTCCAGCCCTTTGTAGTCCTCCTGTCTCACTTAGGGAGGAAAACAAAAACAAAACTGAGAAGCACTTTTGAAGTTCACAGTCTAAGGGCCAGGTCAATAACAGAAGGTGATCTCACCCTAGGAATACAGAACAATTCTCCTCACCTGACACCTTGGCACAGAACTCCATATAATAATAGAAGAATACAACTGACCAAACTGTACACCACATACATTACTTAGGAAAAGTTTTCAGGGGCACCTGGGTGGCTCAGTCCATTCAGTGACTGACTTTGGCTCAGGTCATGATCTTGGGGTCCCAGGATGGAGCCTCTCATGGGGGGGGTGGTCCTAGCTCAGCAGGGAGTCTGCATGTCTTTCTCCCTCTCCTTCTGCCTCTCCCCCTGCTCATGGTCGCTCTCTCTCTCTCTCTCTCAAATAAATAAAATCTACAAAAGAGAAGAGATTTCAAGGGAAAACAAAAGGCAACAAGGAGACAAAAACATGAACAACAGAGGAAATTTTGTCCTCTGACTCCTAAAGCTTCAGGAAGCCCTGTAAGCACAGGTTAACCCCTTGCTAGGTAAACACAAAACTCACATCAAAGGCCTATTTATCTCAGTTCATTTTACTCAGTACATTATTTTGGCTTTCTACAAAAAAAAAAAAAAATCCAAGGTATACTAAAAGACAAAAACACTTAGAACAAACACAGCAGACATTGAAACAAGAATCAGATATAGTAGAGATATTTGAATTATCAGGCAAGAAAAGTAAAATAACTATGATTAATATGCTAACAGCTTTAATGGAAAAATGGACAATGTACAAGAACAGATGGATAATGTAATGCAATCAGAGAAAGTTTAAGAAAATGTAAAAGGAATGCAAGAAATCAAATACACAGAAATGAAGAATGCCTTTGATGGGCTTATCAGTTGACTGGACATGGCTGAAAAAAGAATTAGGAGCTTGAGGAGATGTTAATGGAAACCTCCAAAACTGAAATGTAAGAGAGAATAAGTGAAAAGACATAACAGATTATCCAAGAACTGTGAAACAATTAGACGTGGTGTAACATATGTGTAATGGGAATACCAGAAGGAGAAGACAGAGAGAAAGGAACAGAGGAAATACTTGGAGTAATAATGACTGACCAAATTAATATCAGACACCAAGCCACAGAACTGGAGGAACTCAGAGAACACCAAGCAGTATGAATACCAAAAGCAACAAAACAAAAAAACAATACCTGGACACATAATAGTCACATTAAAGAAAATCAAAGACAAAAAAATCTTGAAAGAAAACACTGAGGGGAAATATTTATTAATAAGGACACAGTTGAACTGAATGCCACTGCATTTAACTGACATCTATAAACTATTTCCTCCAACAACAGTAGAATACATATTGTTCTCAAGCTGAAGAGGAACATTCACAAGATAGATCACATTCTGAGCTGTAACATATGTTGACAGATTTGAAAGAATAGAAATCCTACTAAATATGCCCTAGATCACAAGGGAATTAGTGTAAACATATCTGGAAAACTCCCAAATACTTGAAGATTAAACACCACACTTCTTGAAAGCACATAGGTCACAAGAGAATTTTTAAAGTATTTCAGACAAAATGAAAATGAAAACATACATTACTAAAATCTGTGGGTTGTAACAAAAGCTCTGAACACATTGTCATTTATAGCTTTGAATGCGTATATCAGAAAATAAGGAAGATCTAAAATCAGTCATATAAACTTCCACTTTAGGAAAGTAGAAAAAGCTGAACAAATGAAATCCATAATATGCAGGAAAAAAAAAAGTTCTAAAAAAGAAAAGTTAAAGCACAAATAAATTAAATTGAAAATTGTAAATCAACAATTAATAATCAATGAAAGCAAACCCAGATTCTTTGAAAAGATAAATAAAATTGATTATCCAAGGGGCACCTGGCTGGTTCACTCAGTTAAGCATCCAACTCTTGGTTGAGGCTCAGGTCATGATCTCATGGGTCATGGGAATGAGCCTCACATTGGTGTCTACACTCAGGGGGGAGTCTGATTGAAGATTCACTGCCTTTGGGCACCTGGGTGGCTTAGATGGTTAAGCAATTGTCTTTGGCTCAGGTCATGATCCCAGAGCCCTGGGATGGAGTCCTGCATCAGGCTCCCAACTCCACAGGGAGTCTGCTTCTCACTCTGACCTTCTCTGACCTTCTCTGACCATGCTCTCTATCACTGCCCCTCCCCCAAATAAATAAATAAAAATCTTTTTAAAAATCTCTGCCTTTGCCTCTCCCTCCACTCTCTCTTTTCCTTAAATAAATAAATAAATAAATAAATATCTTTAGGGGGAAAAATGATAAACCTCTAGCCAAGTTAACTAAGAAATGAGTCTAGACATTAATTACTGATATCAACATTACTAACATCAGAAAAAGAGGAGGGGTGATCATTACTGATCTCATAGACATTAAAAGGATAATAAAGAAATATTATGAGCCACTGTATGTTTACAAATTTGAGAAATTGTGCCAAGACTACTCAGTGGAGAAAGGTCAGACTCTTAAAGAAATAGTGTTGGGAAAATGAGATCCACATCAAAAGAATGAAGTTCTTATGCCATTTACAAAAATTATTTCAAAAGGAACCAAAGTTATTTTTTTAAGTTTTAAAAAAGATTTTATTTATTTATTTGTCAGAGAGAGAGAGAGTGAGACAGCACAAGCAGGAGGAGCAGTAGGTAGAAGGAGAAGCAGGCCACTTACTGAACAGGGATCCCAATGTGGGACTTGATTCCAGGACCCTGGGATCATGACCTGAGCCGAGGGCAGATGCTTAATTTATTGATCCACCCAGGCATTCCAAGGAACCAAAGGTATAAACATACATGTAAAAGGATAAAACTCAGAATAAAACAGGTAAAAAGCTTCATGACATCAGATTTGGCAATGGTTTCTTGGATATGATGCCAAGAGCACAAGTAACAAAGGTAAAAATAGATAAATTAGACCCACCAAAATTGTAAGAACTTCTATACATCAAAAAATACAACCAAAAGAATTAAAAGGCAAACTGGGGAATAGGGAAATATTTGCAAGTCACATATCTGATAAATGATTGATATCCAGAGTGTATAAAGAATTTCTACAACTCAAGAACACAAAACCCCTATTTTTAAAATTGGCAAAGGAATTGAGGATACATTTCTTCAAAGAAGATATAAAAATGACTTCATTAAGATAAAAATCTTCTTTACAGCAAAGGAAACAGTCAACAAAACAAAGAGGCAACCCATGGAATGGAAGAAGATATTCACAAATGACACTACAGACATAGGGCTGGTATCCAAGATCTATAAAGAACTCCTCAAACTCAACACCCCCCAAAACAGATAATCACATAAAAAAATGGGCAGAAGACATGAACAGACACTTCTCCAAAGAAGACATACAGATGGCTAACAGACACATGAAAAAATGTTCATCATCATTAGTCATAAGGGAAATTCAAATCAAAACCTCATTGAGATACCACCTTACACCAGTTAGAATGGCCAAAATTATCAGATCAGGAAACAACAAGTATTGGAGAGGATGCGGAGAAAGGGGAACCCTCTTCGTCTGTTGGTGGGAATGCAAGTTGGTGCAGCCACTTTGGAAAACAGTGTGGAGATTCTTTAGGAAATCAAAAATAGAGCTTCCCTATAACTCTGCAATTGCACTACTGGGTATTTACCCCAAAGATATAGATGTAGTGAAAAGAAGGGCCATCTGTACTCCAATGTTCATAGCAGCAATGGCCACGGTCGCCAAACTGTGGAAAGAACCAAGATGCCCTTCAACAGACGAATGGGTAAGGAAGATGTGGTCCATATATACTATGGAGTATTATGCCTCCATCAGGAAAGATGAATACCCAACATTTGTATCAACATGGATGGGACTGGGGCGCCTGGGTGGCTCAGTGGGTTAAAGCCTCTGCCTTTGGCTCAGGTCGTGATCCCAGGGTCCTGGGATGGAGCCCCACATCAGGCTCTCTGCTCCGCAGGGAGCCTGCTTCCTCCTTTCTCTCTGCCTGCCTCTCTGCCTACCTGTTATCTCTGTCTGTCAAATAAATAAATAAAATCTTTTAAAAAAAAACATGGATGGGACTGAAAGAGGTTATGCTGAGTGAAATAAGTCAAGCAGAGAGAGTCAATTATTATATGGTTTCACTTATTTGTGGATCATAACAAATAACATGGGGGACATGGGGAGTTAGGAGAAGGGAGTTGGGGGAAATTGGAAGGGGAGGTGAACCATGAGACACTATGGACTCTGAAAAACAATCTGAGGGTTTTGAAGATGCGGGGGGTGGGAGGTTGGGGTACCAGGTGGTTGGTATTAGAGAGGGCACGGATTGCATGGAGCACTGGGTATGGTGCATAAACAATGAATTTTGGAACACTGAAAAGAAATTAAAATGTAAATAAAAAGAAAAAGAAAAAGAAAATCAATGTGAAAAGAAATCCAGAGTAACAGTACTTATATCATAGAAAATAGTCTTCAAAACGAAGACTGTAGAAAGAGATGAAAAAGGATAATTTATAATAACAAAGGGGAAAATCCAACAAGAATACCTATTAATTGTAAATATTTATGAACCCAATATGGGAGAACCCAAATACATAAAACTGTTAAAAACAAACATCAAGGAACTATTTGATAATAATACAATAATACTAAGAGACATTAACTCCCCTAGAATGCAAACTGGTAAAGGCACTCTGGAAAAAAAGTATGGAAGTTCCTCAAAAAATTAAAAATAGGACTACCCAATGTCCCAACAATTGCACTACTAGGCATTTATCCAAAGGATACAAAAATAGTGATTTTAAGGTCACATGCACCACAATGTTTATTTTTTTTAATTTAAAAAGATTTTGTTTATTTGAGAGAGAGAGGCAGAGATAGCAACAGAGAACACAAGCAGAGAAGAGAAGGAGAAGCAGGCTCCCTAATAAGCTGGGAGCCTGACCAGAAGCTCGGTCCCAGGACCCTGGGATCATTACCTGACCTGAAGGCAGGTGCTTAACCAACTGAATCACCTAGGCCCCCCACTGCCAATGTTTATAGCAGTAATGTCCACAATATGGAAAAAGCCCAGGTGTTCATCAGCAGATAAATGGATAAAATGTGATATATATATATATATATCACATTTATATATATAGTATATAATGGAATATTAATCAGCCACTAAAAATAACGAAATCTTATCATTTGCAATGCTGTGGTTGAAACTGAAGGATATCATGCTAAACAAAATAAGTCAGAGAAAGACAAATACCATATGATTTCAGTCATGTGTGGAGTTTAAGAAACAAAATAGATTCATTGATTCTTCTCCTACCCACTTAAGCTCACAAAACAAACTGAGGGTTGCTGGGGGGAGGGGGGTTGGGAGAAGGGGGTGGGGTTATGGACATTGGGGAGGGTATGTGCTTTGGTGAGTGCTGTGAAGTGTGTAAACCTGGTGATTCACAGACCTGTACCCCTGGGGATAAAAATATATGTTTATAAAAAATAAAAAATTAAAAAAATAATAATAAAATAAACTTCCACAAAAAAAGAAAAAAGAAACAAAATAGATGAACACAGGGGAAGAGAAGATAAAATAAAATAAGATAAAAAACAGAGAAGGAAGTTGGGGAACCTGGGTGGCTCAGTCATTAAGCATCTGCCATCAGCTCAGGTCATGATCCCAGGGTCCTGGTACTAAACCTGGCATCAGGCTCCCTGCTCAACAGGAAGCCTACTTCTCTTTCTCCAACTCCCCCTGCTTGTGTTCCCTCTCTTGCTGTTTCTCTCTCTGTCAAATAAATAAATAAAATATTTTTTTTAAAAGAGAGGGAGGCAAACCATAAGAGTCTCTTAACTATTAGAAACAAACTGGGATCCCTGGGTGGCTCAGTTGGTTAAGCTCCTGCCTTTGGCTCAGGTCATGATCCCAGCGTCCTGGGATCAAGTCCCTCATCGGGCTCCTTGCTCAGCAGGGAGCCTGCTTCTCCCTCTGCCTCTGTCTGCCTGTGCTCACTCTCTCTGACAAATAGATAAATAAAATATTTTTTTTTTAAAAAGAAACAAACTGAGGGTTGCTGGAGAGAAGGTAGGGGGAGGGTGGAGTAATTGGGTGATGGGCATTAAGGAGGACACTTAATGTAATGAGCACTGAGTGTTAAACATGACTGAAGAATCACTAAATCCTACCCCCGAAACTAATAATACACTGTATGTTAACTGCATTGAATTTAAATTAAAAAAAATTTTTTTTAAAGATTCCATCAAGAAATTAGTAGAACTGGCAAATTCAATAGAGTTATAGAACACAAAATCAGTATGTGGAAATCTTTTACATTTCTATAAACTAATAATGAAGCAGCAAAAAGAAAAATTAAGAGAACAATCACATTTACAATTGTGACAAAAATGATGAGATACCTGGGAAGAAATTCAACCAAAGAGGTGAACAAAGGTGTATAAAGACTTGTACTCTGAAAACTATTAAACACGATGAAAAAAATACGATACTTGGGAAGAAACCTAACCAGAGGTGGAGTAAGGCGTACAAAGACTTGTACTCTGAAAACTGTAAATCATTGAGGAAAACTATAAAATGTGGGATTCAATTTCACAACACTGAAGATGACACAAAGAAATGGAAAGACATTTCATGCTCCTGGATTGGAAGAACAAATACTGTTAAAATATCTATGTCACCCGAAACTAATATGACAGTGTATGTTAACTAACTGGAATTAAAGTAAAATAAAATTAAAATTAAAATTAAATAGAATATAATAAAAAAGAAATCATATGGTAACTGTCTTCCTCTGATTGACTTGATTTGTTTAGCATTATATCTCTAGCTCCATCCATGACCTTGCAAATGATAAGATTTCATTCTTTTTAATGGCTGAATAAGATGATAGATATACAAAATATGAATATATTATGTATATATATATCACATATTCTTTATCAATTCATCAGTTGATAGACACTTGGGGTTTTTCCATAATTTGGCTATTGTAGGTAATGCTTCCATAAACATCGGAATTAGTATTTTTGTATTCTTTGGGTAAATACATAGTAGTGTAATTGCTGGATCATAGGGTAGTTCTAATTTTTTTAAAGATTTTATGTATTTTTTTTGACAGAGAGAGCAAGAGAGCACAAGCAAAGGGAGTAGTAGAGGGAAAGAGAGAAGCAGGCTCCCCGCTGAGCAGGGAGTTTGATACAGGGCTGGATTCCAGGACCCTGAGATCATGACCTGAGCTGAAGGCAGATGCTTAACCATCTGAGACACCCAGGTGCCTCAGGTAGTTCTAATTTTACTGTTTTGAGGAATGTCCACACTGTTTTCTACAGTGGCTGCACCATTTTGCTCTCCCATGAACAGTGCAAGAGGTTTCCCCTGTGTCTATATCCTGGCCAACACCTATTGTTTTTCATATTATTGATTTTAGCCATTCTGACAGATGTGAGGTGCTATTCTCTTTGTAGTTTTTTAAAAAAGGATTTATTTATTTATTTATTTTAGAGAGAGTGTGTGTGTGAGCCGGGGGGGGGGTGCAGAGAGAGAGAGAGAGGGAGAGAGAGAATCTCAAGCAGGCAGGGCTTGGTTTTACAACAGTGAGATCATGACCTGAGCCGAAATTAAGAGTGGGAAGCCCAAACAACTGAGCCACTGAGGCATTCCTCACACTGTAGTTTTGATCTGCATTTCCTTGATGAGTTATGTTGAACATCTTTTCATGTGTCTGTTGGCCATCTGTATGTTTTCTTTGGGGAAATGTCTACTCATGTCTTCTTCCCATTTTTAATTAGATTATTTAGTTTTGGGGTGCTGAGTTATATTAGTTCTTTGTATATTTTGAATAAAAACTTTTTATCAGATATGTCATTTGAAAATATCCTGTTTGTTAAATTTTCTTTTACTTTTGTCAATTGTTTCCTTCATTGTGCAAAACTTTTATTTTAATATAGTCCATATAGTTTATTTTTCCTTCTATTTCCCTTGCCTCAGGAGACACAGCTAGAAAAATGTTGCTATGGCCAATGTCAGAGACTTACTGCCCGTGTTCTCTACTAGGATTTTTATGGCTTCAGGTTGCAGATTTAGGTCCTCAATCTGTTTTGAGTTTAGTTTTGCATATGGTGTAAGAAAATAGTCAAGTTTCATTCTTGACTAAATAAAAATATTTTATTTATTTATTTGACAGACAGAGATCACAAGTAGACAGAGAGGCAGGCAGAGAGAGAGAGAGAAGCAGGCTTCCTTCTGAGCAGAGAGCCCGATGTGGGGCTCAATCCCAGGACCCTGGGATCATGACTCAAGCCGAAGGCAGAGGCTTTAACCCACTGAGCCACCCAGGCGCCCCTCAAGTTTCATTCTTTTGCAGGTTGCTGTCTGGTTTTTCTTTTTAATGTTATTAACCACAGAGTACATTATCAATTTTTGGTGTAGTGTTCCATCCATGATTCATTGTTTGCCTATAACACCCAGTGATCCATACAGTATGTGCCCTCCTTAATACCAATCACTGGGCTAAGTCATCCACCCACCCCCTCCCCTCTAAAACCTTCAGTTTGATTCTTGGAGTCCATAGTCTCTCATGGTTCATCCCCTCCTCCGATTAAACCTTCTTCATTTTCCCTTCCTTCTCCTAATGTTCTCCATGTTTCACAAATAAGTGAAACCATATGATAATTGACTTTCTCTGCTTGATTTATATAATTTAACATCATATCTTCCAATTCTATCCATGTTGATGCAGAAGTTGGGTATTCATCCTTTCTGATGGCTGAGTAATATTCCATTGTATATATGGACAACATCTTCTTTATCCATTCATCCGTTGAAGGGCATCTTAGCTCTTTCCCCAGTTTGACTATTGTGGACGTTGCTACTATAAACATCGCAATGCATGCACCTCCTTTTTTCACTACATCTGTATCTTTGGGGTAAATACCCAGTAGTGTAATTTCAGGGTCATAGGGTAGTTCTATTTTTAATTTTTTGAGGAATCTCCACACTGTTTTCCAAAGTGGCTGTACCAACTTGCATTACCACCAACAGTGTAAGAAGGTTCCCCTTAATCCACAACCTCTCCAGCAATTGCTGTTTCTTTTCAATTTTTGCCATTCTGACTGATGTAAGGTGGTATCTCAATGGGGTTTTGATTTGAATTTCCCTGATGGCTAATGATAATGAACACTATTTCATGTGTTTGTTAGTTTTTTGTATGTTTTCTTTAGGGAAATATCTCTTCATGTCTTCTGCCCATTTTCTGACTTGATTATTTGTTTTGGGGTTCAACACCCCCAGTGAACTTTGAGAAGTTCTTTATAGATCTTTGATATCAGCCCTTTATCTGTAGTGTCATTTGCAAATATCTTCTCCCATTCCGTGGGTTGTCTCTTTGTTTTGTTGACTGTGTCCTTTGCTGTATAGAAGCTTTTGATCTTGATGAAGTCCCAAAAGTTTACTCTTGCTGTTGTGTCCCTTGCCTTTAGAGGCATGTCTTGAAAGAATTTGCTGTGGTCCATGTCAAAGAGGTTACTGCCTATGTTCTCCTCTAGAATTATGATGGATTCCTGTCTCACATTGAGGTCTTTCATCCATTTTTGTTTATCATTGTGTATGGTGTAAGAGAATGATTAAGTTTCATTATTCTGTATATAGCTGTTCAATTTTCTCAGCACCATTTATTGAAGAGACTGTCTTTTTTTCCATTGGATATTTTTTCCTGCTTTGTCAGAGATTATTTGACCATAAAGTTGAGGGTCCATATCTGGGCTCTCCATTCTGTTCCATTTGTCTGAGTGTCCATTCTTGTATGAGTGCCAGCTGTCTTGGTGATCACAGCTTTGTAATATAACATGAAATCAGGCAATGTGATGCCCCCAGCTTTGATTTTCTTTTCAACATTTCTTTGGCAATTGGGGTCTTTCTGGCTCCATACAAATTTTAGGATTGTTTGTTTCAGCACTTTGAAAAATGCTATTGGTATTTTGATCAAGATGGCATTGAAAGTATAGATTTCTCTGGGCATTATAGACATTTTAATTATGTTTATTCTTCTGGTATATGAGCATGGAATGTTTTTCCATCTTTTTGTGTCTTCAGTTTCTTTCATGAGTGTTCTATAGTTTCTAGAGTATAGATCCTTTACCTCTTTGGTTAGTTTATTCCAGTGTATACAATGGCTTTTGGTGCTATTGTAAATGGAATTGATTTCCTAATCTTTCTACAGTTACATTGTTAGTGTATAAGAAAACAACTGTTTTCTGTGCATTGATATTGTACTGTGCCACATTAGTGAATTGCTTTGAGTTCTAGTAATTTGGGGGTGGTTTTCCCCATAAAGTATGTCGTCTGGGAAGAGAGAGAATTTGATTTCTTCTCTGCCAATTTAAATATCTTATTTCTTTTTGTTGCCTGATTGTTGTTGCTAGGACTCCCAGTACTATCTTGAACAATAGTGGTAAGAGTGGGCATCCTTGTTATATTCCTGGTCTTAAGGGAAAAGCTGTCAGCTTTTACCATTTAGAATGATATTCACTGTGGGCTTTTCATAGATGGTTTTTATGAAATTGAGGAATCTCTATACTCCAAAGAATTTTAATCAGGAAAGGATGCTGTATTTTGTCAAATGGGTTTTTTTTTGCATCAATTGAGATGGATCTTGTCTCTTCTCTCATTACTGTGTTCTATCACACTGATTGATTTGCAAATGTTGAACTACACTTGCATCCCAGGGATAAATCACACCTGGTGGTGATGAATAATCCTTTTAATATACTGTTGGATGCTATTAGCTATTATCTTGTTGAGAACTTTGGCATCTGTATTCGTCAGGAATATTGGTCTGAAAGTCTTCTTTTTGATGGAGTCTTTGCCTGGTTTTAGGATCAAGATAATGGTGGCCTCCACAGTTGCCAAACTGTGGAAAGAACCAAGATGCTCTTCAACAGAAGAATGGATAAAGAAGATATGGTCTATATATACAATTGAGCATTATGCCTCCATCAGAAAGGATGAATATCCAACTTTTGTAGCAACATGGACAGGACTGGAAGAGATTATGCTGAGTGAAAGAAGTCAAGCAAAGAGAGTCAATTATCATATGGTTTCACTTACTTGTGGAGTATTAGGAATAACATGGAGGACACTGGGAGATGGAGAGAATAAGGGAGTTGGAGGAAAACAGAGTGGGAGACAAACCATGAGAGACTGTGGACTCTGAGAAACAAACTGAGGGTTTTGGAGGGGAGGGGGTTGGGTGGTTGGGTGAGCCTATTGGTGGGTATTAAGGAGGGCATGTATTGCATGGATCACTGGGTGTGGAGAATAAACAATGAATTTTGGAACACTGAAAAAAATTAAATTAAATTAAATAAAAAAAAAAGATAATGGTGGCCTCATAGAATGAGTCAGGAACTTTTTTTTTTCTGTTTCTATTTTTTAAAATAGCTTCAGAATAATAGGTTTTATTTTTTCTTTGAATGTTTGGTAGAATTCCCCAGGGAGTACATCAGACCAGGGACTCTTGTTTTTTGGGAGGTTTTTGATCACTGTTTTCAATCTCGTTACTGGTTATTGGTTTATTCAGGTTGTCAATTTCTTCTTGTTTCAGTCTCATTAGTTTATAGGTCTCCAGGAAGGCATGCATTTCTTTCATGTTGCTTAATTTATTGGCATATAGTTTCTGATAATAATTTCTAATAATTGTTTCTATTTCTTTGGTGTTAGTAGTGCTATCTCCTCTTTCACTCATAATTTTATTAATTTGGGTCCCTTCTTTTTTCTTTTGGAAAAGTCAGGCCCGTGATTTATTGATCTTATTAATTCTTTCAAAGAACCAGCTTATAGTTTCGTTGGTGTGCTCTACTGTATTTCTGGTTTCTAATTCATTGATATCTTCTCTAATCTTATTTATTTCTCTTCTGTGTGGCTTAGGCTTTGTTTGTTGTTGATTCTCCAGTTTTTTTTTAAGATTTTATTTATTTATTTGACAGAGAGAGAGATCACAAGTAGGCAGAGAGGCAGGCAGAGAGAGGGGGAAGCAAGCTGCCTGCTGAGCAGAAAGCCAGATTCAGGGGTCTATCCCAGGACCCTGGGATCATGACCTGAGATGAAGGCAGAGGCCTTAACCCAATGAGCCACCCAGGTGCCCAGATTCTCCAGTTCTTTAGAGTTTAAAGTTAATTTGTGTATTTGGGAATTTTTTTTTTTTTTTGAGTGAGGCTTAGCTGGCTATGTATTTCCTCCTTAGGACTGCCTTTGCCATATCCCATAACTTTTGGACTGATGTGTATTCATTCTCATTGGTTTCCATGAATTGTTTAAGTTCTTTGATTTCCTGGTTGACCCAAACATTCTTTATCAGGGTGGTCTTTAGCTTCCAAGTGATTGAATTTCTTCCAAATTTTTTCTTGTGATTGAGTTCCAGTTTCAAAGCACTGTGGTCTGAACATATGCAGGGAATAATCTCAATCTTTTGGAATTGGTTGAGCCCTGATTTGTGACCCAGTATGTGGTCTATTCTGGTGAAAGTTCTATGTGCATTCGAGAAGAATGACTATTCTCTTTTTCTAGGGTGGAATGTTCTGTATATACCTATGAGGTCCACCTGGTCCAGTGTGTCATGCAAAACTCTTGTTTCTTCGTTGATTTTCTGCTTAGATAACCTGTCTATTGCTGAGAGTGGAGTGTTAAGGTCTCCTACTATTAATGTGTTATTATCAACATGTCTCTATTTTGGTTAACAGTTGGCTTATATAGTTGACTGCTCCCATGTTAGGTGCATAAATATTTACAACTGTTAGATCCTTTTGTTGGATAGACCCCTTAAGAATGGTATAGTGTCCTTCTGTATATCTAACTACAGTTTTTAGCTTAAACTCTAATTTGTCTGAAATAAGAATTGCTACCCCAGCTTTCCCTTGAAGTCCATTGGCATGAAAAATGGCTCTCCATCCCTTCACATTCAGTTTGAATGTATCCTTAGGTTCAAAATGAGTCTCTTGTAGACAACATATAGATGGGTCCTGTCTTTTTATCCAGTCTGCAACCCTGTGCCATTTCACAAGAACATTTAGGCTATTCACGTTGAGAGTGATTATTGAAAAATAATTTTTATTGTCATCCCATTGCCTGTGAAGTCCTTGTTTCTATAGATTGTTTCTGTATATTTCTATTCTATATCACTCTTGGGGTCTTTCTCCTTTTATAGAACTCCATTAGTATTTATTGCAGGGCCAGCTTAGTGGTCACATATTTTTTCAGTTTCTGACAGTCCTGGAAGCTTCTTACCTCTCCATCCATTCTGAATGACAGCCTTGCCAGATAAAGTATTCTTGGATGCATGTTCTTCTCATTTAGTACCCTGAATATGTCTTGCCAGCCCTTTCTGGCTTCCCAGGTCTCAGTGGAAAGGTCTGACTTTATTATGATGTTCCTCCCTTTGTATATAAGGAATCTTTCCCCCCTAACTGACCTTAAGATGGTTTCCTTGTTTTTAAGAATTGTGAGTTTTACTACTACATGCCTCGACATTGGTTTATATTTCTTGATCTTGGGAGGTGTTCTCTCCACTTCTAGAACACAAATGCTTGTTTCATTTCCTAGATTAGGGAAATTCTCAGCTAGGATTTGCTCATATCTATCTTCTAGTCCTCTCTTTCTCTCTACACCCTCAGAGATCCCAATAATTCTGACATTGGAATGTTTCATGGCATCATTTATTTCTCTAATTCTGTTTTCATGGATTCTAAGCTGTTTGTTCCAAGATTCCTCCTGACCCTTCTTTTCTATGAGTTTGTCTTCTAGATCACTAATTTGTTCTTCTGTTTTATTTACCCTACCTGTTAGAGTATCTAGATTAGATTGGATCTCATTGGTAGCATTTTTAAGTTCTGCCAGATAAGCTCTCACTTCTGCCCTTAGAGAATCTATGTTGCTGTTAATGGTTTTCTCCAATTCAGCTATTGTCTGCATAACTGTTACCCTGAAATCTAACTCCGATATCTTGCTTATATCCATATCCATTAGTTCTGTGGCAGAGGTCACAGTCTCTGAATTTTTCCTATGTTGGGGTTTCCTCCTCTTAGTCATTCTGTTGAGAGGTGGTTGAGGGAATGTACAGAGTCCAAATTATTGACCACAACCCAAGGAAGTTGCACCTGTTTTATAGGGACCTTAGGGTTGTTGGCCTCTTGATCTTTCAGCCTGTCTTCTCAAGGATGGGCCTGATGAGCTGTTACTCAGACAACCTTGTCTGGGCAGAGTTGCTCTGCCTTCTTGGGAGGGGATGGGCTCAGTGAAAACCGGTTTGGGGGGGTCTTTTGTTCTCTGGGTACTTCCCCTGGTGGCTTTCCATGTCTTTTCAAGAGTCAGAGCAGAATTGACTGTATCCAAACTTCTGTCTCAGAACTGAGAGATCGCAATCTGTTCTCCAGTGAGCCCTCCAGTCCACAGTGCCTCTCTTTTTGTCTCTGATGCTAAAAACCACAGTGTCTTGTGTTGTGCACCCCCACATCAGCATTCTTACATCTCAGGCTGATTTTGTGGGAGTTCAGAGTGGTCTGGTATATATCCAGTTCAATTCAGGGGACCAGTTGAAATAGGAATCCCCTACTCCTCTGCCATCTTGCCCCCCTTATTTTGAAAACCGGTTTTGGGGGGTTTTAGTTCTCTGGTGGCTTTCCCTACAGCTTTCTGCATCTCTTCTGAGAGTCAGAGCAGAAGTGACCATATCCAAACCTCTGTCCCAGAACAGAGAGATCACAGTCTGCTCTTCACTGAGCTTCTCAGGGCACAATGTCTCCATTTCTGTCTATGCTGCTAAAAATTGCAGTGTTGTGTTGTCCCTCCACCCCATAGCAGCACTCCTGGCCCTTGCTCCCAGGGCTGGGCATGTCTTTGCCCTTTGTGCATCTAATACTGCAAGCTATCCTTAGTTCATACGCACACCCCTGTAGCTCCAGGTTTCAGTCTGGGGAGATGCCCTAAAGTCTTTTCCCCACTGCTACCTGTCTGTGAGTGTGTGTCTGGTCCCCAGCTCAGGAGGCTTTTGCTTTCCTGTTGCAAATTCATGGAGGTTTCCTCCCCCTTCTGTTTATCTTCTGATATCTGCCAGTAGAATCATGGCTCTCTTCTTCATACCTTAAGACCAACCACCAGAGATATTCTATTTGTAGAGATCTAGACATATCTTTTTGCATCTCAGGTTGATTTCATGGGTTTTCAAAATTGTCTGGTGGATATCCAGCTCAATTCAGGGGACCAGTTCAAATAGGGTCCCCTACTCTTCCACAATATTTTCTCCCTCTAGAGGAAAGCTTCTAAATACATTCTATGAGGCCAACAGTATCCTGACACCAAAACAAAACAAAAAAAAACACACACAAAAAAGAAAGAAAACTACAGGCCAATATCTCCAGGGAATATATATGCAAAAACTCTCAACAAAATACTAACAAGCCGCATCCAACTTTACATTAAAAAGATCATTCACCATGATCAAGTGGTATTTATTGCCGAGATGTAAGGATGGTTCAACATTCAGAAATCAAAAAAATCATGATATACCACATCAGCAAAATAAAAGATAAAAATCATCTCCACAGATGCAGAAATAACATTTGACAAAATTCAACATCTGTTCACATTAAGAACTGTCAACAATGCGGGATTAGGGGGAACAGATCTGAACATAATAAAGGTCATTTATGAAAAACCCACATCTAATATCATACTCAATGGTGAATTACTGAGAGCTTTCAGTAATAAGACAGGAATGTGCACTCCTGCCACTTTTATTCAACATAGGACTGCAAGTCATTACCACAACAATCAGAGAAGGAAAAGGAATAAGGGACATCCATATTAGAAAAGATATTAAACTGTCACTATTTGTAAATGACATGATATTATACATAGGATCTCCTGAAGACTCTTCAAAAAAAAAAAAAACATTAGAAATAGTAAGTGAATTCAGTAAAATTGCAGAATACAAAATTAACACCCAAAATTTGGTAAGATTTCCATACCCTAATAATGAAGTAGCAGAAAGAGATTAAAAGCTAGAAACCAATAAATGTAGAAAAATTAGAAAATTCTGAAATGTAATAGTTAAAGATACTTTTCAATAACCAGTGAGTCAGATAAAAAAATTGCGAGGAAAATTAGAAAAACCTTGAACCAAATGAAAACAACAAAACACACCAAAACTTACAGGGTGTAGTAAAAGCAGTGAGAACAGAAAATTTTATACTGTAAAGCCATACCTTAAAGAAGAAGAATGGCCTGAAATCAGTAGCAGTTTTAGACCTTATGGAACTAGGAAAAGAAGAACAACCAAAGCCCACATCTTGGGGCACCTGGGTGGCTCAGTGGGTTAAGCCTCTGTCTTTGGCTCAGGTCATGATCTCAGGGTCTGGGATCAAGCCCCACATCAGGCTCTCTGCTCAGCAGGGAGCCTGCTTCCCCCACCCCTGCTTGCTTCTCTGCCTGTTTGTGAACTCTCTCTCTCTCTGTTTAATAAATAAATAAATAAATAAAATCTTTTTTTAAAAAATAAGTCCACGTCTTGCAGCAGGGAGGAAATAATAAAGATTAAAGTGGAGACAAAAAAAGAGAATAGAAAACAACAGGAAAAAATCAAGTATACTCAAAATTGATTCTTTGAAAATATCAATTATCTAAATTGAATAGAAAAGAAAGAACACTCAAATTACTATAATCAAAAATGAAAGTAGCAACATTACTATTAATTGTATTGAAGTAAATATGATTTACAGACTAAATAGAAATAAGAGATTCTATGACAGTACTGCAAACAGTTGTACACCAACAAATTAGATAATCCAGGTGACATGGACAAAGTCCTAGAGAAAATCAACCTTCCAAGACTGAATCATAAAGAAACAAAAAATCTGACTAAGGAGACTGAATCAATAATGAAAAACTTCCAAAGAAAATAGCTAGACCAAATGGCTTCACTGGTGACTTTTATCAAAAATTTAAAAAGAATTAGTAATTCTAGAAGGAATTAGAAAAATTGCAGGGTACAATTCTATAAATATTCAGCAAAGTTGTAGGATACAATTCTTTTCAAACACTTCCAAAAAACTGAAAGGGAGAGGAAAATTATTAACTCATTTACTCTGCCACCAAAGCCAGAAAAAAAACACTACAAGAATACTTCAGACCAGTATCCTTCATGTATATTAATGCAAAAAAACTCAAAAATAATAAAAAAGCGAAAATAAACTTTTGGGACTTCATCAAAATCAAAAGCTTCTGCACAGCCAAGGAAACAGTCAAGAAAACGAAGAGGCAACCCACGGAATGGGAGAAGATATTTGCAAATGACAGTACAGACAAAAGGTTGATATCCAGGATCTATAATGAACTCCTTAAACTCAACACACACAAAACAGACAATGATATCAAAAAATGGGCAGAAGATTATGAACAGACACTTCTCCAGTGAAGACATACAAATGTCTATCAGACCCATGAAAAAATGTTCATTATCACTAGCCATCAGGGAGATTCAACTTAAAACCACTTTGATGGATTCCTGTCTCACATTGAGGTCTTTTATCCATTTTGAGTTTATCTTTGTGTATGGTGTAAGAGAATGTTTGAGTTTCATTCTTCTACATATAGCTGCCCAGTTTTCCCAGCACCATTTATTGAAGAGACTGTCTTTTCTCCACTGTATATTTTTTCCTGTTTTGTTGAAATTAATTGACGAATAGATAAGGAAGATGTAGTCCATATACACTATGGAGTATAATGCCTCCATCAGAAAGGATGAATACCCAACTTTTCTATCCACATGGATGGGACTGGAAGAGATTATGCTGAGTGAAATAAGTCAAGCAGAGAGAGTCAATTATCATATGGTTTCACTTATTTGTGGAGCATAACAAATATCATGGAGGACAAGGGGTGTTAGAGAGGAGAAGGGAGTTGGGGTAAATTGGAAGGGGAGGTGAATCATGAGAGACTATGGACTCTGAAAAACAATCCGAGGGGTTTGAAGTGGCGGGGGTGTGGGAGGTTGGGGTACCAGGTGGTGGGTATTATAGAGGGCACAGATTGCATGGAGCACTGGGTGTGGTGAAAAAATAATGAATACTGTTTTTCTGAAAACAAATAAATTAAAAAAAAAATAAAACCACCTTGAGACATCACCTTACACCAGTTAGAATGGCCAAAATTAGCAAGACAGGAAACAACATGTGTTGGAGGGGATGTGGAGAAAGGGGATCCCTCTTCCACTGTTGGTGGGAATGCAAGTTGGTGCAGCCTCTTTGGAGAACAGTGTGGAGATTCCTCAAGAAATTAAAAGTAGTGGGGGACAAGATGGTGGGGAAGTAGGAAGAGGCGACTTTTCAATTTCTACCCCAAAGTGAGCTGATTACCTACCAAAGAGCTCCGATCACCCATGAAATCAGCCTGAGATCAGAATTATACAAGTCTGGATCTCTACAGGGGCAAAAGATGCCAGTGGGCAGGTAAAGCGGAGTGGGAATGGCTGACTGATATCGGAAGATAAACAAAAGGGGGAAGGAGTCACCAGAGGCGACCAGTTGGAAAGTAATACCCCAATACGAGCGAGAGTGCCCTGCGTCTGGGGACCAGCATTAACTTGGAGACTGATTGAAAGCACTCCAAAAGAGCAAAGGATCTCGAGGGAAATTGTGGGAATTGGGACGGCTAGGGACAGGGGCTTAAGTCCCGGGTCCCAGGACAGCCTCACCTGGCGCTGAGGCAGAGAGAGTGCACCCGAGAGCGCACCCGAGAGCGCATGGGGTCCGTTTCCTGTGAGGGGATGGGAGCCACACCAGGCGGCAGAATGAGAGAGCCCTGCTATAGAGCCTGAGATACTCCCCTGAGAGAGGTATAAAGGCTCAGCCAGTGCCCTTTGATACGCGCCATTGTTTCAGAGCGTGCACCAAACTCTCCCCCCAGAGAGGTGCGCGAAGGCCCAGCCTGGTGCTCTCGGACCTGCGTCCCATTCTCAGAGCCTGAGACCCGCGCGCGAACCTCAGCCTCCCCTGAAATTGGTGCGCGCAAGCCTGGCGTTCTTAGACCCAGAAAGACCAGGCATTCCCAGCTGGGGCCAGCAGGAAAATCTCAGTGTGCGATTGCTGCTTGGAACCTCTCTAGTGGTCTGGAGCTGCCCAGACAGCCGCCACTGCCTTGGCTATGGGTACAAACGAAAGATCCTGCGTCCCCAGGGACCGCGACTCTAACCTGCTCTGCCAGCAGCCAAGGGGGAACTTATTTAGGCTCTGCAGCCAGACTGAGGCTTCTCTCTGAGCGGGAGATCAGGGTGCCGCTTGTTTTCCTCTAAAACTACAAAGACCATCAAAAGCAGTCAAAGTGAGAAAAAAAAAGTGAACAAACTTAAAAAAACCAGAGAACAAAAGCCTGGAAAAAAAAAAAAAAAACAGTTTCCTCAGAGCCCATCCCCTTGAGGGGGGCGGGAGGACTTAACTCAGGGATCATCATTGACTGACAACCCACGTGGCAGGCCCCTCCCCCAGAAAACAAACCAAGAAAGAAAAAAAAAAGAGAGAGAAAAAAAAGGACTACAAGAGAACAGCCACTACTTCACAGGAAAACTTTTATTTTTCATTCATTCCCACTATTCTGGTTCATTTTTTTATATATAGGTAATTTTTTTAAACCTATTTATTATCACAGTGAGCTGTCCAGTACATCAAATTCCATAATAACCTTCTAACCTGAACTTTTGGATACATACACCTATGTTTTTCTTTTGCATTTCTATTTTTTGAATTCCTTCTTTTTTTTAAATTTCAGTTTAGTTTAGTCTAGTTTATTCCTTTTTATTTTTATCTTCTAATATTCATATAGAGTTAATCTTCAAAGTAATCCCCTTTCCCCCAATAAATACTACCCCTATAGGTAAACTAATTTTTAATCCCCCTTTATCTTAGGAAAGTTGAGTCCTTTAACAAAGATATCAAGATACATCCAGGAAGAATCAAAACAACCTTCCTAGCACACACTGAGAATTTATAACCACTCTCCCATCTTTTTCTTCCACAAGTGTTTCTGTGTTTTTGTGTTTGTCCTGATAGTATATAAGTCTTCACTTGGGGTACTTTTTGATGAGGTTCTTCCTTTATTTGCATATATTTTTTTTTCTCTTGTCATATACTTTTATCAGTCTTTTTGTTTGTCTGTTTTTGTTTGTCTACTTCATAAATTTTACCTTGGGGCCCATTTGGGCTGAAGCTTCTCTTTCATCTTCCCTTTCTTTCCTGTCTCTCTCTCTCTATCTCTTTTTTTTTCTTCTTTTTTTTTCTTTTGTCTCTCGTTTGGGTGGGGAATCCTGATTGCTCAGAAGTTCTCCAGGGTGCACCTTGACTGCACCATGGTTGATACATCCAGCTACATCTGTTCAGTCATCTCCCACCAAAATGACTAGGAGGAGGAATGCCCAACAGAAGAAAAATACAGAAGATGGACCTTCTGCAACAGAGCTAATGGCTATCAACATAGACAATATGTTGGAAAGAGAATTCAGGCTAACAATTATCCAGGCAATAGCTAGGTTGGAGAAAGCCATGGATGACCAAAGAGAATTGATTAGGGCTGAGCTGAAAGCGACCAGACAGGATGTTCACAATCTTAGGGCGGAGCTTAAAGCTACCAGGGAGGAGGTTCACAATGCTCTCAATGAGTTCCAATCTAATCTAATCTCTCTCAAAGCTAGGGTAACTGAGACAGAAGATAGAATTAGTGATCTGGAGGACAAACAGATAGAAAGGATCAGGAGGAAGCCTGGAACAAACAGCTTAGAAACCACAAAAACAGAATCAGGGAAATAAATGATGCCATGAAACGTTCCACCGTCAGAATTATTGGAATCCCTGAAGGGGTGGAGAAAGAAAGAATTCTAGAAGATATAGTGGAACAAGTCCTTCATGAAAATTTTCCCAATCTCACGAATGGAACCAGCGTTCATGTACTAGAGGCTGAACGGTTTCCACCCAAGATTATACATTCCAAAAAAAACATCATGACAACTGATAGTCAAATTGAGGAATTATAATTGTAGGTATAATCTCTTGAAAGCCGCTAGGGCAAAGAGGCTCCTTACTTACAGAGGAAAGCCCATCAGAATAACATCAGACCTGTCCACAGAGACCTGGCAAGCCAGAAAAGGCTGGCAAGATATATTCAGGGCACTAAATGAGAAAAACATGCAGCCAAGAATACTTTATGCAGCAAGACTGACATTCAAAATGGATGGAGAGATAAAGAGTTTCCAAGACCGGCAAGACTTAAAAGACTATGCAACCATCAAGCCGACACTGCGGGAAACATTAAGGGGGGTTCTATAAAAGTGGAAAAATCCTAAGAATAGCATTGAACAGAAATATAGAGACAATCTACAGAAATAAAGACTTCAAAGATAACTCGATATAAATATAAAAGGTTTCTATCAATAATCACTCTCAATGTGAATGGCCTAAATGCACTCATAAAACGGCACACGGTTGCAGATTGGATAAAACGACAGGACCCATCCATATGTTGTATACAAGAGACCCATTTTGAACCAAAAGATACACCCAGGCTGAAAGTGAAGGGATGGAGAACCATCTTTCATGACAGTGGGCCTCAAAAGAAGGCTGGGGTAGCAATTCTCATATCAGATAAATTAGATTTTAAACTAAAGACTGTAGTCAGAGATACAGAAGGACACTACATTATCCTTAAAGGGACTATCCAACAAGATGATCTAACAATTGTAAATATCTATGCCCCCAATATGGGAGCAGCCAATTACATAAGAAAACTGTTAATCAAGATAAAGAGTCATATTGATATGAATACACTAATCGTAGATCTTAACACGCCTCTCTCAGAAATAGACAGATCATCGAAGCAGAAAATCAATAAAGAAACAAGAGCATTGAATCACACATTAGACCAGATGGACCTCATAGATATATACAGAACATTCCACCCTAAAACAACAGAATACTCATTCTTCTCAAGTGCACATGGAACCTTTTCCAGAATAGACCACATACTGGGTCACAAATCAGGACTCAACCGATACCAAAAGACTGAGATTATTCCCTACACATTCTGAGATCACAATGCTTTGAAACTGGAGCTCAATGACAAGGAAAAGCTCTGAAGGAACTCAAACACCTGGAAGCTAAAGACCACCTTGCTTGAGAATGCTTGGATCAAGCAGGAGATCAAAGAAGAACTGAAACAATTCATGGAAACCAATGAGAATGAAGACATTTCAGTCCAAAACCTATGGGATACAGCAAAGGCAGTCCTAAGGGGTAAATACATAGCCATCCAAGCCTCCCTCAAAAAAATTGAAAAATCCAGAACACAGCAGCTGTCTCTACATATTAAAGAACTGGAGAATCAACAACAAATTAAACCAATTCCACACATAAGAAGGGAAATAATTAGGATTAGAGCTGAGATCAATGAGGTAGAATCCAAAGATACAGTAGAACGTATCAATGAAACTAGAAGTAGGTTTTTTGAAAGAATCAATAAGATCGATAAAGCACTGGCCACACTAATCCAAAAGAAAAGAGAGAAAGCCCAAATTCATAACATTATAAATGAAAAGCGAGAGATCACAACTAACACCAAGGAAGTAGAAACAATCATCATAATTGTCAACAGTTATATGCCAATAAGCTTAGCAACCTTGATGAAATGGATGCATTCCTGGAAAACTATAAACTCCCAAAATTGAACCAGGAAGAAATTGGCAACCTGAATAGACTAATATCTAGTAACGAGATTGAAGCAGTGATCAAAAACCTCCCAAACAATAAAGGGTAACATTAACTATAGGTGCTGTAAGCCAGGGCAGGGGGAGAAAGTCATTTTATTGTCTGATCCAGCCCTCCAGTCCAACTGATGATTAGCCTTGTGATTTGATCAGAACTTTGAAACTTGGAGGTGCTTTTATTTATTCCTATTATCAATGAAAATCTTATGAGGCCTCCTTCCTGTTTTTTTTTTTTTTTTGTTTTAATAGACAAACTAAAATCTGACAAAATAAAAATTGTTTGGGGGCAACTTATGGTGACTAGTATTATTAGTACTACTATTACTGCTATTGTGAAAAATAAACAATTACAAATTTATTCCAGAAAAAAAAAAAAAAACCCTCCCAAAAAACAAGAGCCCAGGACCTGGCGGATTCCCTGGCGAATTCTACCAAACTTTCAAAGAAGAAATAACAACTATTCTCCTGAAGCTGTTTCAAAAAATTGAAGCAGAAGGAAAACTTCCAGACTCTTTCTATGAAGCCAGCATTACCGTGATCCCCAAACCGGGCAAAGACCCTACCAAAAAGGAGAATTTCAGACCAATATCACTGATTAATATGGATGCTAAGATTCTCAACAAAATCCTAGCAAACAGGATCCAACAGCACCTTAAAAAGATTATCCACGATGATCAGGTGGGATTCATCCCTGGCTACAAGGATGGTTCAACATTCGCAAATCAAAAAAATGTGATAGAAAAAATGAATAAGAGAAGAGAGAAGAACCACATGGTCCTCTCAATTGATGCAGAAAAAGCATTTGACAAAATCCAGCATCTGTTCCTGATTAAAACGCTTCAAAGGATAGGGATAGAGGGAACATTCCTGAACTTCATCAAATCTATCTATGAAAGACCCACAGCAAATATCATCCTCAATGGGAAAAAGCTTGCAGCCTTCCCGTTGAGATCAGGAACAGGACAAGGATGCCCACTTTCACCACTCTTGTTCAACATAGTATTAGAAATCCTAGCAACAGCAATCAGACAACAAAGAGAAATAAAAGGTATCCAAATTGGCGATGAAGAAGTCAAACTCTCTCTCTCCGCAGATGACATGATTCTTTATATGGAAAACCCCAAAGACTCCACCCCCAAACTACTAGAACTCATACAGCAATTCAGCAACGTGGCAGTATACAAAGTCAATGTACAGAAATCAGTGGCTTCCTTATACACTAATAATGAAAATACAGAAAGGGAAATTAGAGAATAGATTCCATTTACTCTAGCACCAAGAACCATAAGATACCTGGGGATAAACCTAACCAAAGAGGTAAAGGATCTGTACTTGAGGAACTACAGAACACTCATGAAGGAAATTGAAGAAGACACAAAAAGATGGAAAACCATTCCATGCTCTTGGATCGGAAGAATAAACATTGTTCAAATGTCTATACTGCCTAGAGCAATCTATACTTTTAATGCCATTCCGATCAAAATTCCACCAGTATTCTTCAAAGAGTTGGAGCAAATAATCCAGAAATGTGTATGGAATCAGAAGAGACCCTGAATCGCTAAGGAAATGTTGAAAAACAAAAATAAAACTGGGGGCATCACGTTACCTGATTTCAAGCTTTACTACAAAGCTGTGATCACCAAGACAGCATAGTACTGGCATAAAAACAGACACATAGACCAGTGGAACAGAGTAGAGAGCCCATATATGGACCCGCAACTCTATGGTCAAATAATCTTTGACAAAACAGGAAAAAATATACAGTGGAAAAAAGACAGTCTCTTCAGTAAATGGTGCTGGGAAAACTGGGCAGCTATATATAGAAGAATGAAACTCAACCATTCTCTTACATGGTACACAAAGATAAACTCAAAATGGATAAAAGACCTCAACTTGATACAGGAATTCATCAGAATCCTAGAGGAGAACATAGGCAGTAATCTCTTCGATATCAGCCACAGCAACTCTTTCAAGATATGTCTCCAAAGGCAAAGGAAACAAAAGCTAAGATGAACTTTTGGGACTTCATCAAAATCAAAAGCTTCTGCACAGCAAAGGAAACAGTCAAGAAAACAAAGAGGCAACCCACGGAATGAGAGAAGATATTTGCAAATGACAGTACAGACAAAAGGTTGATATCGAGGATCTATAAAGAACTCCTCAAACTCAACACACGCAAAACAGACAATCATATAAAAAAAATAGGCAGAAGATATGAACATAGACTTCTCCAATGAAGACATACAAATGGCTATCAGACACATGAAAAAATGTTCATCATCACTAGCCCTCAGGGAGATTCAAATTAAAACCACATTGAGATATCACCTTACACCAGTTACAATGGCCAAAATTAACAAGACAGAAAACAACATGTTGTTGGAGGGCATATGGAGAAAGGGGAACCCTCTTACACTGTTGGTGGGAATGCAAGTTGGTGCAGCCTCTTTGGAGAACAGTGTGGAGATTCCTCAGGAAATTAAAAATAGAACTTCCCTACGAGCCTGCAATTGCACTACTGGGTATTTATCCCAAAGATACAGATGTAGTGAAATGAAGGGCCATCTGTATCCCAATGTTTATACCAGCAATGGCCACGGTCGCCAAACTGTGGAAAGAACCAAGATGCCCTTCAACGGACGAATGGATAAGGAAAATGTGGTCCATATACACTATGGAGTATTATGCCTCCATCAGAAAGGATGAAAACCCAACTTTTGTAGCAACATGGATGGGACTGGAAGAGATTATGCTGAGTGAAATAAGTTAAGCAGAGAGCGTCAATTATCATATGGTTTCACTTATTTGTGGAGCATAACAAGTGGCATGGAGGACATGGGGAGTTAGAGATGAGAAGGGAGTTGGGGGAATTTGGAAGGGGAGGTGACCCATGAGAGACCATGGACTCTGAAAAACAATCTGAGGGTTTTTAAGTGGCAGGGGGGTGGGAGGTTGGGGTACCAGGTGGTGGGTATTATAGAGGGCACGGTTTGCATGGAGCACTGGGTGTGGTGAAAAATAATGAATACTGTTATACTGAAAATAAACTTAATTTTAAAAAATTAATGAATACTGTTATGGTGAAAATAAATAAATTTAGTTAAGAAAAGGAAAAAAGAAATAAAGATTAAATAAATAAATAAAATCAATAATAAATAAATAAATAAATAAATCAGAAAGGGAGACAAACCATAAGAGAGACTTAATCATAGGAAACAAACTGAAGGTTGCTTACGTAAAGTAATGGGGTAACTGGTTAATTGACTTTAAGGACTCTACTTGATGTAATGATCACTGGGTATTATAAGAATGATGAATCACTGATCCCTACCTCTGAAACCCATAATACATTATACGTTAATCTATTGAATTTAAATTAAAAAAATAAATATTGTAAAATACATACAAGATTTATGTACAGGGGAATCCCCATAAAGCTTTCAGCTAATTTTTCAGTAGGAACTTTGAAGGCCAGAAAGGAATGGTGTCATGTTTTCCAAGTGCTGAAAGGGAAAAATCTTCAGCCAAGTACAGTCTATCCAGCAAGGCTCTTATTCAGAATAGAATGAGAGATAAATAGTTCTCCAGAAAACAAATGTTAAAAATTTCATGACCACTATGCCAAACTTTGAAAAGAACCAAGATGCCCTTCAATGGACAAATGGATAAGTAAGATGTGGTCCATATACACTATGGAGTATTATGCCTCCATCAGAAAGGATGAATACCCAACTTTTCTATCCACATGGATGGGACTGGAAGAGATTATGCTGACTGAAATAAGTCAGGCAGACAGAGTCAATTATCATATGGTTTCACTTATTTGTGGAGCATAGCAAATAACACGGAGGACATAGGGAGATGGAGAGAAGGGAGTTGAGGGAAATTGGAAGGGGAGGTGAACCATGAGAGACTATGAACTCTGAAAAACAATCTGAGAGTTTTGAAGGTGCGGGGGGTGGGAGGTTGGGGGAGCCAGGTGGTGGGTATTATGGAGGGCATGTATTGCATGGGGCACTGGGTGTGGTACAAAAACAATGAATTCTGTTACACTGAAAAGACATTTTTTTAAAAAATTCATGACCACTAAACCACAGCTACAAAAAAATGTTAAGGGGACTCTGAGTGGAAAAAAAAAACTGTAAGAGTAAGAAAAATAGGAAACACAGAAGCAATATGCATGCATTGTATATATATGTAGTATACATATTACATACAATATACATCCATTGCATATACAATATACTATATATGTATGTGTGTATATATATCTGTAAAAATCAATCAGAAGAAGCACAACATAAAGGGAGGAAATATGATACCGTAGATCCTAAATGTGGAAAGGAGAGGAGTAAAATGAGTTCAAAATTAACATAGAAGCAGGAAGATGGCAGTGGAGTAGCATGATTCTAGGCTCACCTGGTTCCATGAATATAACTAAATACCTATTGACTCATCCTAACTACCCCAGAAATTGACCTGGAGACTGGCAGAAAAAATCCCACAACCAAAGGTAGAGAAGAGGTCACAATGAAGAAGGTAGGAAGTGTGCAGATGCAGTTTTGCAGAGAACTGGATCGTGGCTGCTATCATGGGGAGGGAGCTACAGTCATGGAGAAGAGAGACAGACTAACACACAGGGATATGAACTTAGAAAACAAATGCCCTTATCAACTGGCTAGGAAAGCTGTAGTGAACAAATTTTGTGAGTTCTTGCAACTACCAAAGCATAAAGCCAGGAGTTCTACAGACCAAATGTGTTAGCTTGGAGAGCATGGAGGCCATTGGGGTTGTTCTTGGAATGAAGGCAGAGCAAAAAGTTTGTGGACATACATTGTGGAAACACCAATCTGATGAGCACCTGGGGCACACAGTGAGGAGGTTATTTGCTCATCATGGAGTGCATCATGGAGAAACAGCATTCATGGAGACACCCCCTTGGGAACAAAGGAACAGGCCAGAGCCATTTCCCTTCTCTGCCCCTCAGTGTAAGCACAAGGCCACAGGTGGGAAACAGTACAGTGCCTATACTTACTTCCTGGCTTGCTTATACCAGGGAAATACCCTTCCCAGTCACCTTTGCCTCAGTCCCAGCAGAGTAGGCCTCCTCCCCCAGAAGACCCACCCAAAAGTTCACTCACAACACGTTTACCAGTGTCAGTTTTGTAGAGCCTTGGTTCTGGCATCAGTGGCAGCAAGGTCTTATTTGAGAAACAGACCAGGACACATATAGTTAAAATGTACCACATTCAGACCAGGGACCAAACACTGTGAAGAATAGACAAACAGCCTCTGTAGGAGGCACCTGGCTGGCTCAGTCAGTTAAGCCTTTGGCTCAGGTCTTGATCCCACGGTCCTAGGATCGACACTTGTGTCAGGCTCCCTGCTTAGCAGGAAGCTTGCTTCTCCCTCTGCTACTCCCCCTGCTAGTGCTTGCTCTCTCTCTCTGTCAAATAAATAAATAAAATCTTTTTAAACAAAAATAAAACTGGGGGCATCACGTAACCTGATTTCAAGCTTTACTACAAAGCTGTGATCACCAAGACAGCATGGCACTGGCATAAAAACAGACACATAGACCAGTGGAACAGACTAGAGAGCCCAGATACCGACCCTCAACTCTATGGTCAATTAATCTTCGACAAAACAGGAAAAAATATATGGAAAAAAGACAGTCTCTTCAGTAAATGGTGCTGGGGAAACTGGACAGCTATATGTAGAAGAATGAAACTCGACCATTCTCTTACATGGTACACAAAGATAAACTTAAAATGGATAAAAGACCTCAACATGAGACAGGAATCCATCAGAATCCTAGAGGAGAACATAGGCAGTAATCTCTTCGATATCAGCCACAGCAACTTCTTTCAAGATATGTCTCCAAAGGCAAAGGAAACAAAAGCGAAGATGAACTTTTGGGACTTCATCAAAATCAAAAGCTTCTGCACAGCAAAGGAAACAGTCAAGGAAACAAAGAGGCAACCCATTGAATGGGAGAAGATATTTGCAAATGACAATACAGACAAAAGGTTGATATCCAGGATCTATAATGAACTCCTCAAACTCAACATATACAAAACAGACAATCATATCAAAAAATGGGCAGAAGATATGGACAGACACTTCTCCAATCAAGACATACAAATGGCTATCAGACACAAGAAAAAATGTTCATCATCACTAGCCCTCAGGGAGATTCAAATTAAAACTACATTGAGATATCACCTTACACCAGTTAGAATGGCCAAAATTAGCAAGACAGGAAACAACATGTGTTGGAGAGGATGTGGAGAAAGGGGACCCTTTTCCACTGTTGGTGGGAATGCAAGTTGGTGCAGCCTCTTTGGAGAACAGTGTGGAGATTCCTCAAGAAATTAAAAATAGAACTTCCCTATGACCCTGCCATTGCACTACTGGGTATTTACCCCAAAGATACAGATGTCGTGAAAAGAAGGGCCATCTGTACCCCAATGTTTATAGCAGCAATGGCCATGGTCGCCAAACTGTGGAAAGGACCAAGATGCCCTTCAATGGATGAATGGATAAGGAAGATGTGGTCCATATACACTATGGAGTATTATGCCTCCATCAGAAAGGACGAATACACAACTTTTGTAGCAACATGGACGGGACTGGAAGAGATTATGCTGAGTGAAATAAGTCAAGCAGAGAGAGTCAATTTTCATATGGTTTCACTTATTTGTGGAGCATATCAAAAAGCATGGATGACATGGGGTGTTAGAGGGAAGGGGGTTGGGGTAAATTGGAAGGGGAGGTGAATCACGAGAGACTATGGACTCTGAAAAACAATCTGAGGGGTTTGAAGTGGTGGGGGGTGGGAGGTCAGGGTACCAGGTGGTGGGTATTATAGAGGGCACGGATTGCATGGAGCACTGGGTGTGGTGAAAAAATAATGATACCATTATGCTGAAAATAAATAAATTTTTAAAAATATTTTTAAAAAGCCTCTCTAGATAACTTGCCTGAAGCATAGAGTGGCCAAGAATAAACAGCATAGCAATTGCAGCTCACATTGGAGACACTCCCTGAATTGCCAGGCCCTGAAGAACAGGGGACACTATACACAGTGCACTCCAAGACCTCTCCTTCATAAGGCCATTCCCTTAAGAACAGAATATGTAGCTGACTTTCCTAATACATGGAAAAGTCACAGAGACTTAGACAAAATATGAAGACAGATAAATTTATCCCAAATAAAAGACTAGGACAGGGTATGGCCAGAGGTCTAGCAAAACAGATATGTGTAATATGCACAATAGAGAATTTAAAGTAATGATGATAAAGATACTCACTGGACTTGAGAAAAGAGTGGAAGACATCAGTGAGACCCCTAACACAGGGATAAGGAATAACATAGCAGAGACATATAAATGGAATGAGAAATACACTTGGTAGAATGAGCAGCAGGCTGGAAGAAGCAGAAGAAAGAAGTAATGACCTAGAAGACAGAGCAATGGAAAATAATTAAGTTGAATAAAAGAGGAAATAAGAATTATGCAACATGAGACTAGACTTAGGGAACTCGGTGACTCCGTCATATGTAATCACATTCATATTATAGGAGTCCCAGAAGAGGGAGAGAAAAGGGGGTACAACATTTATTTGAAGAAATAATAGCTGCAAGCTTCCTTAATCTAGGGAAGGAAAAAGATATACAGATCCAGAAAACAAAGAGAACCCCCAACAAAATCAACAAAAGTGCATCCCCACTAAGATATGCTGTATTTAAAATGGCAAAGTGTATTTATGAAGAAAAAAAATTTTTTAAAGCATCAGGACAAAAGAAGACAGTTATATACAAGGGAAAACCCATAAGGTTAGCGGGGGATTTCTCTTGCAAGCCAGAAGGGAGTGGCATGGTAAATTCAAAATGCGAATGAAAAAAATCTGCAACTAAGAACACTACCCAGTAAGGCTATCATCCATAATAGAAGGAGATAGTTTCACAGACAAACAGAAGCTGAAGGAGTTCATGACCACTAAACTAACCCTGTAAGAAATATTATCGGGGACTCTGAGTGGAAAGGAGAGAACTGTGACAGATAGGAAACACAAAAGAAGTAAATATGAATGTTTTTGTTAAAAAATCAGCCCAGGAACTCACAAAACAAAAGTATTTAAAATATATCAACATATACCTAAAACATGGGGAGGAGAGGAATAAGAATGAGTTCAAACTTAAAAGACCATCAAATTAATATAGACTACTATATGTAGAAGAGGTTATATCCAAATCTAGTAGATGACCGTGTATTGAGTCCCACCAACGAATATGCAAAGAAAAAAGAGAAGGAAATCCAAATATATCACTAAAGAAAACCAGCAACCACGAAAAATAGAAAGACAAGAAAGAATCAGAGAAAATCTTCAAAAATAACCGCGAGTAAATTACCATATGTTTTCACTTATTTGTGGAACATAAGGAATACCATGGAGGACATCAGGAGAAGGAAGGGGGAAATGAAGGGAGGAATCGGATGGGGAGATGAACCATGAACTATGGGCTCTGAGAAACAAACTAAAGGTTTTGGAGAGGAGGGGGGTGGGGAGATGGGTTAGTCTGGTGATGGGTATTAAGGAGGGCATGTAGTACATGGAGCACTGGCTGTTTTATGCAAACAATGAATCTTGGAACACTATATTAAAAACTAATGATGTATTGCATGGTGACTACCATAACATAATAAAAAAATGAACTATGCATGATACAATAACAAGAATATGTCATTAATGACTGACCCAATTCTGTACACCTGGGATCCAATGAAAAAAATAATAGAATGGGGCTGAATAAGAAAAAAAAGAAAAAGAAAAAAATCACAAAACAACTAATAAAATGGCAATAAAAACACATCTATCAACAGTTATTTTGAATGTAAATGGACTACATGCTCCAATCAAAAGATACAAGGTGACAGAATGGATTAAAAAAGAAGACACATCTGTATGCTTCCTACAAGACTCATTTTAGACCTATAGACACTTGCAGATGGAAAGTGATGGAATGTAAGGGATGCAAAAAGAAAGCCAGAGTAGCAATACTTACTTTGGACAAACTAGAATTTAAAACAAAGACTGCAACAAGAGACAAAGTAGGGCACTATATAATAACAAAGGGGCCAATCCAACAAGAAGATATAAAAAATGAAAATATTTATGCACCCCAAATAGTAACACACAAATACATAAACTATTAAAGACAAACATAGAGAAACTAATTTATAATAATACAAGAGTAGGGGACTTTAACATCCTACTTTCATCAATGGACAGATGTACTGAAAAGAAAATCAACAAGGAAACAATGGCTTTGAATGGCACACTGGACCAGATGGGCTTAACAGATATACTCATAACAGCAGAATACACATTATTTTCAGGCACGCACAGAACACTCTCCAGGATAGATCACATATTCAGTCACTAAACAAGCCTCAGCAAATACAAAACAAGGTCATACTATGCAGCTTTAAAAAAAAAAAAAGATTTTATTTATTTATTTATTGAGAGAGAGCAACTTAACTTACAAACAGTGGGGAGGGGGCAGAGGGAGAGGAAGAAACAGAGTCACTGCTGAGTGAGAGCTTAATGGAGGGCTGGATCCTAGAACCTTGAGATCATGACCTGAGCCAAAGGCAGATGCTTAACTGACTGAGTTACCCAGACACCGCCACCTTTTCTGACCACAATGGTATGAAGCTAGAAGTCATCCACAAGAAAAAATATGGAAAGAGCATAAATACACAGAGGTTAAATAACATGCTACTAAATAATAAATGGATCAATCAGGAGAAATTTCAAAATTACATGGAAAAAAATGAAAATGAAAACAAAATAATCCAAAACCATTTGGATGCTGCAAATGTAGTACTAAGAGGGAAGTTTATAGTAATACATGTCTCCCCCAAGAAGCAGGAAAAATCCCAAACAACATAACTTTACACCTAAAGGGGCTAGATAAAGAACAATAAATAAAATATAAAACCAGCAGAAAGAGGGCAATAATAAAGGTTAGAGCAGAAGCAAATGATTTAGAAACTAAAAAAATGATAGAATAGATCAAAACCAAGACCTGGTCCTTTGAAAAAAATCAATACAACTAATAAAACTCTAGCCAGGCTTAACAATAAAAAAAAGAGAGAGAAAGAACTCAAATAAATAAAAACACAAATGAGAGAGGACAAATAATAACCAACACCATAGAAACACAAATAATTTAAAGAGACTATTATAAAAAACTATATGCCAACAAATTGGAAAACCTAGAAGAAATGGATAAATTCCTGGAAATATATAAAATACCAAAACTGAAACAGAAATAAATAGAAAACTTGAACAAACTGATAACCAAAGAAGACATTGGATCAGTTATCAAAAAACTCCCAATAAACAAAATTCTGAGCAGATGGCTTCATAAGCAAATTCTATCAAACATTTAAAGAATTAACACCTTTTCCTCACAAACTATTCCAAAAAAATAGAAAAGGAAGGAAAACATTCACATTCCTTCTGTGAGACCAGCATTACCCTGATTCCAAAGTCAGGTAAAGACACCACAAAAAGAGAACTACAGGTTAATAGCCCTGATGAACATAGATGCAAAAATCCTCAACTAATGAATCACTGAACACCACATCAAAAACTAATGATGTTCTGTATGTTGGCTAACAGAACATTAAAAGGTTAAATAAATAAATAAATAAATAAAACAGAGGGGAAAAAAATCCTCAACAAAATACTAGTGAACCAAATACAATACTTTTTAAAAATTATCCACTGTGATCTTTTAGGATTTATTTCTGGGTTACAAGCGTTGTTTAATATTTGAAAATCAATTGACATGATACGTCACATGAATAAGAGAAAGGATAGGAATCATATGATCACTTAAATAGATGCAGAAAAAGCATTTGACAAACTACAACATCTATTTATGATAAAAATGTTCAACAAAATAAGTTTAGAGGGAACATATCTCAGCCTAATGAAGTCATCTATGAAAAACCCACAGTGAACATCATACTCAATGGGGAAAACTGAGAGCTTTCCCCTAAAGTCAGGAACAAGACAAGGATGTCCACTCTCATGCATTTTATTCAGCACAGTACTGGAAGTCCTAGCCTTAGCTCAGAAAGCAAAAAAAGAAATAAAAACTATTTAAATTGGTAAGGAAGAAGTGAAATTTTCATTATTTGCAGATTATATGACCTATATACAGAAAACCCAAAAGACTACCAGAAAACTACAAGAACTGGTAAGTGAATTTGGTAAAGTCACAGGATACTAAGTTAACATACAGAAACTGTTGCATTTCTATACACTAATAATGAAGCAGAAGAAATTTTTAAAAATTCTACTTCTAATTGCATCAACAATAATAATATACTTAGGAATGAACTTAACAATGGAAGTGAAAAAAGTGTACTCTGAAAACTATAAAACATTGGTGAAAGAAATTGAAGATGACACCAAGAAATGGAAAGACATTCCATGCTCATGGATTGGAAGAACAAGTATTATTAAAATGTCTATACTACCCAAAGCAATCTATACATTTAATATAATCCCTGTCACAATGTTAATGGACTTTTTCACAGAACTAGAATAAACAATCCTGAAATTTGTATGGAACTACAAAAGATGCAAAGAGCAAAAGCAGTACTGAAAAAAGAAAAAGAAAACTGGAGGTATCAAAATTATACAGTTATGTTATATTCCAATGCCATAGTAATAAAAATGGTATGATACTGGCGCAAAAATAGACATTTAGATTAATAGAAGTGAACAGAAAACACAGAAACAAAGCCATGGTCATATGTTTCATTAATCTTTGACAAGAAGGCAATAATATGCAATTGAAAAGACAGTCTTTTATTTGCCCATAGAGTTGAGGGTCCATATCTGGGCTCTCTACTCTGTTCCACTGGTCTATGTGTCTGTTTTTATGCTAGTACCATGCTGTCTTGGTGATCACAGCTTTGTAGTAAAGCTTGAAATCAGGTAACGTGATGCCCCCAGTTTTATTTTTGTTTTTCAACATTTCCTTAGCGATTCAGGGTCTCTTCTGATTCCATACAAATTTCTGGATTATTTGCTCCAGCTCTTTGAAGAATACCAGTGAAGTCTTTTTAAAAAATGGTGTTTGGAAAACTAGATAGCTACATGGAAAAGAATGAAACTGGTCCACTTTCTTACGCAGTACCTGAAAATAAACTCAAAGTGGATTGAAGACCTACTTGTGAGAAATGAAACCATAAAAATCCTAGAAGAAAACACAGGCAGTGAGACTCTGACATTGGCTGGAGCAACAATTCTCTAGATATGTCTCCTGAGGCAAGGGATACAAAAGCCAAAATGAACTATGGGGATTTAATCAAAATAAAAAGCTTCTGCACAGTGAAGTAGGTGATCAACAAAACTAAAGGCAACCTACAGAATGGGATAAAAAGATATTTGCACAGGAAATATCCAATAAAGTGTTAGTATCCAGAACATATAAGGACTTGATAGAACTCAACACCCAAAAACAAATAATCCAATTAAGAAATCCAATTAAAAATCCAATTGAGAAGACATGAACAGACAGTCCTCTAAAGAAGACATACAGATGGCCAAAAGACACACTAAAAGATGATTAGCATCATTTAATCATCAGGAAATGGAAATTAAGAAAGCCACTGATTTCTTTTGTTTTTCATTTATTTATTTTCAGCATAACAGTATCATTATTTTTTCACCACACCCAGTGCTCCATGCAATCCGTGCCCTCTATAATACCCACCACGTGGTACCCCGACCTCCCACCCCCCTGCCACTTCAAACCCCTCAGATTGTTTTTCAGAGTCCATAGTCTCTCATGATTCACCTCCCCTTCAAAAGCCACTGTTTTCTGTACATTGACTTTGTATACTGCCACGTTGCTGAATTGCTGTATGAGTTCTAGTAGTTTGGGGGTGGAGTCTTTTGGGTTTTCCATATAAAGAATCATGTCATCTACGGAGAGAGAGAGTTTGACTTCTTCATTGCCAATTTGGATACCTTTTATTTCTCTTTGTTGTCTGATTGCTGTTGCTAGGACTTCTAATACTATGTTGAACAAGAGTGGTGAGAGTGGGCATCCTTGTCGTGTTCCTGATCTCAACGGGAAGGCTGCAAGCCTTTTCCCATTGAGGATTATATTTGCTGTAGGTCTTTCATCGATAGATTTGATGAAGTTCAGGAATGTTCCCTCTATCCCTATCCTTTGAAGCGTTTTAATCAGGAACGGATGCTGGATTTTGTCAAATGCTTTTTCTGCATCAATTGAGAGGACCATGTGGTTCTTCTCTCTTCTCTTATTCATTTTTTCTATCACATTTTTTTGATTTGCGAATGTTGAACCATCCTTGTAGCCCAGGGATGAATCCCACCTGATTATGGTGGATAATCTTTTTAATGTGCTGTTGGATCCTGTTTGCTAGGATTTTGTTGAGAATCTTAGCATCCATATTCGTCAGTGATATTGGTCTGAAATTCTCCTTTTTGGTAGGGTCTTTGCCCGGTTTGGGGATCACGGTAATGCTGGCTTCATAGAAAGAGTCTGGAAGGTTTCCTTCTGCTTCAATTTTTTGAAACAGCTTCAGGAGAATAGGTGTTATTTCTTCTTTGAAAGTTAATTCCCCCAGGGAATCCGTCAGGCCCTGGTTTTTTGTTTTTTGGGAGGTTTTTGATCACTGCTTCAGTGTCGTTACTAGATATTGGTCTATTCAGGTTGCCAATTTCTTCCTGGTTCAATTTTGGGAGTTCATAGTTTTCCAGGAATGCATCCATTTCATCTAGGTTGCTTAGCTTATTGGCATATAACTGTTGATAGTAACTTCTGATGATTGTTTCTACTTCCTTGGTGTTCGTTGTGATCTCTCCCTTTTCATTCATAATTTTATTAATTTGAGCTTTCTCTCTTTTCTTTTGGATTAGTGTGGCCAGTGCCTTATCGATCTTATTGATTCTTTCAAAAACCAGCTTCTAGTTTCATTGATATGTTCCCACTTCTTTGGAAAATCCAAAGATGTGGCAGCAAGGCCCCAGTTTTCACTGTATCTCTGGTTTCTACCTCATCGATCTCAGCTCTAATCTTGATTATTTCACTTCTTGTGTGTGGAGTTGGTTTGATTTGTTGTTGATTCTCCAGTTCTTTAATATGTAGAGACAGCTGCTGTGTTCTGGATTTTTCAATTTTTTTGAGGGAGGCTTGGATGGCTATGTATTTACCCCTTAGGACTGCCTTTGCTGTATCCCATAGGTTTTGGACTGAAATGTCTTCATTCTCATTGGTTTCCATGAATTGTTTCAGTTCTTCTTTGATCTCCTGCTTGATCCAAGCATTCTCAAGCAAGGTGGTCTTTAGCTTCCAGGTGTTTGAGTTCCTTCAGAGCTTTTCCTTGTCATTGAGCTCCAGTTTCAAAGCATTGTGATCTCAGAATGTGTAGGGAATAATCTCAGTCTTTTGGTATCGGTTGAGTCCTGATTTGTGACCCAGTATGTGGTCTATTCTGGAGAAGGTTCCATGTGCACTTGAGAAGAATGAGTATTCTGTTGTTTTAGGGTGGAATGTTCTGTATATATCTATGAGGTCCATCTGGTCCAATGTGTCATTCAATGCTCTTGTTTCTTTATTGATTTTCTGCTTCAATGATCTATCTATTTCTGAGAGAGGCGTGTTAAGATCTCCAACGATTAGTGTATTCATATCAATATGACTCTTTATCTTGATTAACAGTTTTCTTATGTAATTGGCTGCTCCCATATTGGGGGCAAAGATATTGATGTAGTGACCTTCTGTATCTCTGACTATAGTCTTTAGTTTAAAATATAATTTGTCTGATATCACCTCACACCTGTCAGAATGGCTAAAGACAAAAACACAAGAAACAGCAAGTGTTTGTGAGCCTGTGGAGAGAATGGAACCCTTGTGCACTGTTGGAAATGAAAACTCATATGGCCATTCTGGATAGCAGTATGGAGTTTCCTCAAAATATTAAAAAGAAAAGTATTCTACTGGCATTCACCCTAAAATATAAAACACTAATTTGAAGGAATATGTGTACCTCTATGGATTTTTGTATTTACAAGAGCCAAACTATGGGAGCAGCCTAAGTGTCCATCAATAGATAAGTGGTTAAAGAAAATGTGGTATATATACACAATGGAATACTATTCAGACATAAAAAAGAATGAAATGTTGCCATTTGCAACAATGTGGATGGAGCTAGAGAGTATAATGTTGAGTAAAATAAGTCAGTCAGAGAAAGTCAAATACCATATGATATCACTCATATGTGGAGTTTAAGAAACAAAACAAATGAGCAAATAAAAAAGAGAGAGACAAACCAAGATACAGACCTTTAACTTTAGTGAAAAAACTGATGGTTACTTGAGAGGAATTGGGTAGGGATATGCCTGAAATATGAGATGGGGATTAAGTAATGCAGTTGTTATGAGTACTAGATGTGGTATGGAAGTGTCAAATCACTATAATGTACATCTGAACTAATATAATACTATACAGTAACTATACTGGAATTAAAATTCTAGGAAGGAAGCAAGGAAGGGAGGGGAAGGAAGAAAGGGTGGGAAGAAAACCTCTTCACTATGGAAAACTAACTGATGGTTACCAATGGTGTTGTTCGGTGAAATAGACAAAGGGGATTAAGAGTACATTTATTATGATGAGCCCCAAATAATATATAGAATTGCTGAATCACTATATTTTACACCTGAAACTAACATAAGCCTCTTTGTTAACTACACTGGAATTAAAATTAAAAACTTAATAAAAATTGGAAAATGTTAGGAAAAGGAAATAATAAAATGTTAGAAGGATTACAGAAATTTGAACCCTTGTGCATTGTTGGTAGGAATGTAAGATAGTGCAGATGCTATAGAAAACAGCTGATGGTTCCTCAAAAAGCTAAGCATTGAATTACCATATTATCCAGCAATTCTACTCTTCGAAATAAACCAAAAGGAATTGAAAACAAGGACTTAGATAGTTGTATACCAGTGTGTTTATTGCAGGGTTAATCACAAAAACTAAATGGTGGGGAATGAACCTTCATATCCATCAACAGATAAACAAAATGTGCTATATATATAGTGGAAAAATATTCATCAATAATAAGGAATGGATTTCTGATATATGCTACCACATGGATGAACCTTGAAGACAAGGAAAGGAGTAAGGGAATTAAGCCAGACACAAAAGGATAAATATTGTATGACTGCACTTAGATGATGTACCTAAAATGGTCCTATTCATAGACTGAAGACAATAGTGGTTGTTGGGATAGGAAAAGTGGGAATAGCAAGTTATTTATTTATTTTCTTTTTTTTTATTATGTTCAATTAGACAACATATACTACATCATTAGTTTTTGATGTCGTGGTCAATGATTCATTATTTGCATACAGCACCATGAGTACCCTCCTCAACACCCATCACCTGGTTACCCCATCCTCCCAACCCTCTCCCTTCTGTAACCCTCAGTTTGGTTCCCAGAGTCCAGAGTCTCTTATGGTTTTTCTCCCTCTCTGATTTCTTCCCATTGAGTTTTCCCTCCCTTCCCCTTTGGACTTCTGTGCTATTCCTTATGTTCGACATATGAGTGAAACTATATGATAATTGCCTTTCTTAGCTTGACTTATTTCACTTAACATAATCCCCTCCAGTTACATCCATGTCAGTGCAAATGGTGGGTATTCATCCTTTCTGATGGCTGAGTAATAATCCATTGTATATATATAGACCACATCTTCTTTATCCATTCATCTGCTGAAGGACATCTCAGCTTCTTCCACAGTTTGGCTATTATGACCATTGCTCCTATGAACATTGGGGTGCATGTGCCCCTTCTTTTCACTACATCTGTATCTTTGGGTAAATACCTAGTAGTGCAATTGCTCGGTAGTAGGATAGCTCTACTTTTCACTTTTTGAGGAACCTCCACACTGTTTTCCAGAGCAGCTGTACCAGCTAGCATTCCCACCAACAGTGTAAGAGGATTCCCCTCTCTCTACATCTTCCCCAGCATTTGTTGTTTCCTATCTTGTTAATTTTTGCCTTTCTAACTGGTATTAGGTGGTATCTCATTATGGTTTTGATTTGTATTTCTCTGATGGCTAGGGATGTTGAACATTTTTTCACATGTCTGTTAGCCATTTGTATATCTTCTTTGGAGAAGGGTCTGTTCATGTCTTCTACCCATTTATTGACTGGATTATTTGTTTTTGGGGGTGTTGAATTTGAGAAGCTCTTTATAGATCTTGGATTTCAGCCCTTTATCTGTAATGTCACTTGCAAATATCTTCTCCCATTCCGTGGGTTCTTAGTTTTGTTGACTGTTTCCTTTGCTGTGCAAAAGCTTTTTATCTTTATGAAGTCCCAAAAGTTCATTTTTGGTTTTGCTTCCCTTGCCTTTAGAGGCATGTCTTGAAAGAAGTCACTGTGACCAATGTCAAAGAGGTTACTGCCTATGTTCTCTTCTAGGATTTTGTTGGATTCCTGCCTTACATTAAGGTCTTTCATCCATTTTGAGTTTATCTTTGTGTATTGTGTAAGAGAATGGCCCAGTTTCATTCTTCTGCATGTTACTGTCCAATTTTCCCAGCACTAATTATTGAAGAGATAGTCTTTTTTCCATTGGATATGCTTTTCTGATTTGTTGAGGATTAGTTGACCACAGAGTTGAAGGTCCATTTCTGGAGTGTCTATTCTGTTCCACTTATTTATGTGTCTGTTTTTGTGCCAATACCATGCCATCTTGATGATCACAGCTTTGTAAATATAGTTTGAAGTCAGTCATTGTGAAGCCCCCAGCTTTGGTTTCCTTTTTCAACAGTTCAGGATCTTTTCTGGTTCCATATAAATTTTAAGATTGTTTATTCCAGGTCTGTGAGAAATGTTGATGGTATTTTGATAAAGATTGCTTTGAAAGTGTAGATTGCTCTGAGCAGCATAGACATTTTAACAATGTTTATTACTTTAGTTCATGAGCATGGACTATCTCCTTCTGTCTTCCTCAATTTCTTTCATAAGTGTTCTGTAGTTTCTAGAGTATAGATCTTTCATCCTTTGGTTAGGTTTATTCCTAGGTACCTTATGGGATTTGGTGCTATTGTTAAAGGAATTGCTTCCTTAATTTCATTTTCTTTAGTCACGTTGTTAGTGTATTGAAATGCAACTGATTTCTGTGCATTGACTTTGCATCCTGCCATGTTGCTGAATTGTTGTATGAGTTCTAGTAATTTGGGGATGGAGTCTTTTGGGTTTTCCACATAAAGTATCATTTCATCTATGAAGAGAGTTTGACTTCTTCTTTGCCAGTTTGAAAGCCTTTAATTTCATTTTGCTGTCTAATTGCTGAGGCTAGGACTTCTAGTACTATGTTGAACAGCACTGGTGAGGATTGGTATCCCTGTTGTGTTCCTGACCTTAAGGGAAAAGCTCTCAGGTTTTTTTTCCCATTGAGAATGATATTTGCTCTGGGCTTTTCTAGATGGTTTTTATGATATTGAGGTATGTTCCCTCTATCCCTATATTCTGAAGAGTTTTAATCGAGAATGGTGGTGTATTTTGTCAAATCCTTTCTGTGCATCAGTTGAGAGTACCATATGGTTCTTTTTTTCTTTTATTTATGTGATGGATCATGTTTATTGATATCTAAATGCTGAACCACACTTGCAGTCCAGGAATAAATCTCCTCCCCAGTTGTGGTGAATAATCTTTTTAATGTACTGTTGGATTCTATTGGCTCGAATACTGTTGAGTATTTTGGCATCCATGTTCATCAGGGATATTGGTTTGTAGTCCTCCTTTTTGATGGGCTATTTGGCTGGTTTGGGGATGAGGGTAATGCTGGTCCTCATAGAATGAGTTTGGAAGTTCTCCTTCCATTTTTATTTTGTGGAACAGCTTCAGTAGAATAGGTATTATTTCTTCTTTGAATGTTTGGTAGAATTGCCCTGGGAAGCCCTCTGGTCCTGGACTCTTGTTTTTTTATTACTGCTTCAATTTCTTTTCAGGTTATTGGTCTGTTCAGATTGTCTATTTCTTCATGTTTCAGACTTGGTAGTTTATAAGTATCCAGGAAGGCATCCATTTCTTCAAGATTGCCTAGTTTGCTGGCATATAGCTGCTGGTAATAAGTTCTAATAATTGTCTCTATTTCCTTGGTATTGGTCAGTATTCCTCCCCTTTCATTCATGGTTTTATTAATTTGGATCCTTTCTCCTTTCTTTTGGATAAGTCTGGCCAGGGGGTTATTGATCTTACTAATTCTTTCAATGAATAAGCTTCTAGTTTCACTGATCTGTTCTACTGTTCTTCTAACATCTGTTTCATTGATTTCTGCTCTAATCTTTGTTATTTCTTCTCTGCTTGGTTTAGGCTTTATTTGCCATTCTTTCTCCAGGTGATTTAGGTCTAATGTTAGCTTGTGCATTGGGGAATTTTCTAATTTTTGAGAGAGGCTTGGATGACTATGTACTTCCTTCAAAGGACCACCTTTGCAGTATCCCATAGGTTTTGGACCTATGTGTTTTTATTCTCACTGGTTTTCATGAATTGTTTAAGTACCTCTTTAATTTCCTGGTTGACCCAAACATTCTTTAGCAGGGTGGTCTTTAACTTCCAAGTGATTAAATTTCTTCCAAATTTTTCCTTGTGGTTGAGTTCCAGTTTCAAAGCATTGTGTTGTGAAAATATGCAGGGAATAATCTCAGTCTTTTTGTATCAGTTAAGACCTGAATCATGACCAGAATGTGGTCTATTCTGGAGAAGGTTCCATGTGCATTTGAGAAGAATGAGTATTCTCTTGTTTTAGGATGGGATGGTCTGTATGTATCTACAAAGTCCATCTTGTCCAATGTGTCCTTCAAAGCTCTTATGTTTTTTGTTTGTTTCTCTTCTGTTCAGATGATCTATCTGTTGTTGTGAGTGGAGTGTTGAAGTCTCCTAATATTAATGTATTATTAACAGTATGATTCTTTATTTGGGTTATTATTTGGTTTATGTAGTTGACTGCTCCTTTATTGGGTGCATAGATATTTACAACTGTTAGAATTTTTGTTGGATATACCTTTGAAGTATGATATAGTGTCCCTTTACATCTCTTACTACAGTATTTTGTTTAAAATCTAATTTTATATGAGAATTGCTATCCCAGATTTCTTCTGAGATTTGTTGGCATGGTAAATTATTCTCCATCCCCTCACTTTAAGTTTGGAGGTGTGTTTAAGTTCAAAATGAGTATCTTGTAGATAGCATATGGATGGGTCCTGACTTTTTATCCAATATGAAATCCTGTGTGTTTTGATGGGGGCACTCAGCATGTTCACATTGAAAGTAACTATTGAAAGATAGGAATTTAGTGCCAATGCATTGCCTGTAAAGTCCCTGTTTCTAAAGATTTTCTCTGTTAATTTCTGTTCTATATTGTGGTCTTTCTTCTTTTATAGACTCCCTCTTAGTATTTCTTGCAGTGCTGGCTTGGTGGTCACATATTCTTCCAGTTTCTGCCAGTCCTGGAAGTTCTTTGTCACCATTCATTTGAATGAGAGTTTTGCTGGATCAAGTATCCTTTGCTGCATGGTCTTCCCATTAATACTCTGAATATGTATTTCCAGCCCTTTTTGGTTTGCCAGGTCTCTATGGATAGGCCTGATGTTATTCTGATGTTCCTCGCTCCATATGTAAGAAATCTCCTCCCCCTAGCTGCTCTCAGGATAGCTTCCTTGGTTCTAATATTTGCAAGCTTCACTATTATATGTCAGTGTTGATCTATTTTTATTGATTTTGAGAGGGGCCTTCTCTGCCTCTTGGACACAAATGCTTATTTCCCTCTCCAGCTTTGGGAGGCTCTCAGCTATGATTTGCTTAAATATACCTTCTAGTCCCCTCTCTCTCCACCCCCTCAGGGATTCCAATAATTCTGACATTGAAACATTTCATGGCATCATTGATCTCTCTCTCTCTATTTTCATGGGTTGCTAGCCACCTATCCCTATTTTTCTAGGTATCTTTCCTTTCTACCAGCTTATCTTCTAGATCACTGATTCATTCATCTGCCTCATTTACCCTGGCTGTATCTAATTTAAATTGCATCTCATTCAAAAGCTTCTGCACAGCACAGGAAACAGTCAAAAAAAACAAAGAGGCAACCCACGGAATGGGAGAAGATATTTGCAAATGACAGTACAGACAAAAGGTTGATATCCAGGATCTATAAAGAACACTTCAAACTCAACACACACAAAACAGATAATCATATCAAAAAATGGGCAGAAGATATGAACAGACACTTCTCCAATCAAGACATACAAATGGCTATCAGACATGTGAAAAAATGTTCATCATCACTAGCCCTCAGAGAGAATCAAATTAAAACTACATTGAGATACCACCTTACACCAGTTAGAATGGTCAAAATTAACAAAACAGGAAACAACATGTGTTGGAGAGGATGTGGAGAAAGGGGAACCCTCTTCCACTGTTGGTGGGAATGCAAGTTGGTGCAGCCTCTTTGGAGAACAGTGTGGAGATTCCTCAAGAAATTAAAAATAGAACTTCCCTATGACCCTGCCATTGCACTCCTGGGTATTTACCCTAAAGATACAGATGTCGTGAAAAGAAGGGCCATCTGTACCCCAATGTTTCTAGCAGCAATGACCACGGTCGCCAAACTGTGTAAAGAACCAAGATGCCCTTCAACAGACGAATGGATAAGTAAGATGTGGTCCATATACACTATGGAGTATTATGCCTCCATCAGAAAGGACGAATACCCAACTTTTGTAGCAACATGGACGGGACTGGAAGAGATTCTCCTGAGTAAAATAAGTCAAGCAGAGAGCGTCAATTATCATATGGTTTCACTTATTTGTGGAGCATAACAAATAGCATGGAGGACAAGAGTTGTGAGAGGAGAATGGAGTTGGGAGAAATTGGAAGGGGAGGTAAACCATGAGAGACTATGGACTCTGAAAAACAATCTGAGGGGTTTGAAGTAGTGGGGGGGTGGGAGGTTGGGGCACCGGGTGGTGGGTATTATGGAGGGCATGGATTGCATGGAGCACTGGGTGTGGTGAAAAAATAATGAATACTGTTTTTCTGAAAATAAATAAATTAATTTATTAAATAAATAAATAAATAAATTGCATCTCATTCATAGCAGTTTTAAGTTCAGCCCAGTTAGATCTCGTTTTTGCCCTTGGAGATTCTATATTGTCACTAATGCTTTTTTCAAGCCTACATATTGACTTTATGATTAATATCTTGAAGTCTAGGGGCGCCTGGGTGGCTCAGTGGGTTAAGCCACTGCCTTCGGCTCAGGACATGATCTCAGGGTCCTGGGATCGAGTCCCGCATCGGGCTCTCTGCTCAGCAGGGAGCCTGCTTCCCTCTCTCTCTTTCTCTCTCTGCCTGCCTCTCCATCTACTTGTGATTTCTCTCTGTCAAATAAATAAATAAAATTAAAAAAATATATCTTGAAGTCTATCTCTGACATCTTGCTTATATCGATATCCATTAATTCTGAGGGAGAGGTTTTTTCCTCTGATTCTTTTCTTTGTTGGGAGTCCCTCTTCCTAGTCCTTCTGTTGAGGGATGGTTGAGTGAGTGAACAGAGTCCAAAACATCAACCATGATCCAAGCAAAATGCACCTTAGAAAAAATCTGAAAGGGCCAAAACCTACTACAGATATGCAACCAAAGCCAAGGTGACCCAAAACAATAAAAAAGAAAGAAAAAAAGGGGGCATGGAGAGAGATTATAATTTCTCAGGGTGCACAAAGCAAGGTGATCTGCCTGTTCCTGATTGATTCTCGGTCTGTGTTTTAGAAGACACTATATTCCAAAATTGCAAAGAAATCAGAACTTATAAATCACGATAAAGTTGAATAGAGTGAAAAATGGGCTAGTATGAGGCTTAAGTCTATACAACATAGATGTGAAAAAAGTTAAGAAGCAACTTAAAAACATAATTTGGGAAATAAGAATCTATTTGAAATGGAAACAGGGTATAAGAAGAAAAAAAAGAAAAGAATAAGAAAAAAAGAGAAATGTACAAGTTTAGTCTGAAGTATGAACAAGTTGTGAGGGAACATCTGGAGCTCTCCATATTATTTTCCCCTGGAGCTGGAGTTTTACAGTCCTATGGTAAATAAGCTTATCATTCTGGTACATATTGGCCAATATGGATTAGAATAGACAATCCCAAAACATACCTATCATATAACATGACAGAAATGAAAACTGTGGAATTGGATCTATATTTTCCCCCATACACACAAAAAATCCACTCAAAATGGACTGAGAATCAAAATGTAAAATAGAAAACTTTAAAACATGCAGAGAAAATGTAATCCTAGACACTGTTGGTGTGACTTTAAATTTGTGTAGCCACTGTAGAATACAATATGGAAGTCTCTCAAAGAATAAAAATAAAAATACTACATGGTCCAGTAATTCCAATAGTCGGTGTTTACCCAAGGAAAATGTGAACACTAATTTTAAAGGATATTATGACACCCCTATGTTTATTTCAGCATTATTTATAATAGCCAAGATATGGAAGCAAGTTTTGTGTCCATTGATAGATGAATGGATTAAAAAAGAATATTACTCAGACATAAAAAGAATGATATTTTGCCATTTGTGACAACATTGATGGATGTAGAGCATATTATGCTAAGTGAGATAAGTGAGACAGAGAAAGACACATACCATATGATTTCACTTATATGTGAAATCTAAAAAAAACAAATAAACAAAAAAAGAACAAGCAAAAAACCTCCAGAAACAGACCCATAAATACAGAGAAGAAACCAGTGTCTGCTAAAGGGGAATGAGGTGGGGAGATGGGCAAAATAGGTAAAGGGGAGTGGGAGATACAGGCTTTTAGTTATGGGATGAATAAGTCACAGGGTGCAACTTACGGAATACAGTCAATGGTATTGTGATAGCACTGGGTGGTGACAGATGGTAGCTACATTTGTGCTGAGCATAGTATAATGTATTGAATCACTATATTGTATGCCTGAAACTAATGTAACATTGTGTGCTAATTATATTTTAATAAAAAATGAATCACTTCAAAAGAAAAGTATGGCTTAATAAAAGTATGGCTTAAAACTGGGCCTTTCAAAAACTAAATGTATAGAGGAAAGGAAATAATTTAAACCATTTTACACTATAATGAAGATGATCTGCCTTTGAATTTTGGCCCACATGAAGCTGGGCTAGAGAAATCAAGGGAAGAACCTAGCTGCACTTGGTATTTATTAGTACCTCATATACATAGCACCAGAATTGTCAGTTGAATTGCAAATTAAATGTTCTCTATAGTTTTGCTGATTCTCTAAAAACAAAACAGAAAATAACAAGTATTGGTGAGGATGTGGAGAAATTGTAAACCTGTGAACTGTGGTGACAATGTAAAATGGTGTGTAATCACTCTGGAAAACAATATGGTGACCCCTCAAAAATTAAAAAGAGAATTACCATATGATTCAGCAATTCCACTCCTGGGTATATATCCAAAACAATAGAAATCAAGGTCTCAAAGAGATATCTGTACACTCATGTTCATAGCAGCATTTTCCAGAATAATCAAAATGTGGAAACAACTCAAGTGTCCATCCATGGATGAATGAATGAAAAAATGCATTAGATTCATACAATGAATCAGCCTTAAAAATGAAGGAAATTCTGACATATACTACAAAAATGGGTGAACCTTGAAGACATTATGCCAAGTGAAATATGCCATTCACAAAAGACAAATACTATATGATTCCACTGATACAAGGTGTATAGAGTAGTCAAGTTCATAGAGACATAAAGTTTAATGATGGTTTCCAGGTCCTGGGAGGGGGACATGGGAGCAATGGAGAGTTGTTGTTCAATGGATATAGAGTTTAAAGTGTGCAAGATGAAAAATTTCTTGGGATTGGTTGTACAACATTGTGAATGTACTTAACACTACTGAACTATACATTTAAGAATGGTTAATATAGTAAATGTTATGTATATTTTAAACGCAATTGTAAAAAATTCAAAAAAAGGAAATGCTAAAAATAATTTTATGTTTGAAGGGGAGGAGTCAAGATGGCAGAGAAGTAGCAGGCTGAGATTACTTCACCTAGCCGGAGATCAGCTAGATAGCTTATCGAAAGATCGCAAACACCTGAAAATCCATTGGCAGATCGAAGAGAAGAACAGCAATTCTGGAAACAGAAAAACAACCACTTGGACCACTTAGGACCGGCGGAGAAGTGAATCCAAAGCGATGGGAAGATAGACCCCAGGGGGAGGGGCCAGCTCCCGGCAAGTGGCAGAGCAACGGAGCACAAAATCAGGACTTTTAAAAGTCTGTTCCGCTGAGGGACATCGCTCCAGAGGCTAAACCGGGGTGAAGCCCACGCCGGGTAGCGTGGCCTCAGGTCGCGCAGAGTCACAGAAGGATCGGGGGTGTCTGAGTGTCGCAGAGCTTGCGGGTATTGGAACGGGAAAGCCGGCTACAGAGACAGAGCCCACAGTAAGCTCACAGCTCGGTGTTACCTTAAACCGGTCGCAGGCTCGGTGAGCTCGGAGCGCGGCCGGAGGTCAGGCAGACGGGAGTAACTGGGCGCTATTCTCTGAGGACGCACTGAGGAGTGGGGCCCTGGGCTCTCGGCTCCTCCGGGCCGGAGACCAGGAGGCCGCCATTTGTATTCCCATCCTCTGGAACTCTACGGAAAGTGCTCAGGGAACAAAAGCTCCTGAAAGCAAACCCGAGCGGATTACTCACCCTGGCCCCTGGTAAGGGCGGTGCAATTCCGCCTGGGGCAAAGACACTTGAGAATCACTACAACAGGAACCTCCCCCAGAAGATCAACAGAAATCCAGCCAAGATCAACTTCACGTACCAAGGAGTGCGGTTTCAATACCAAGGAGAACAGCAGAATTCCGAGGAGGAGAAAGCAAAGCATGGAACTCATGGCTTTTTGCCTGTGATTTTTTTTAGTCTTGCAGTTAATTTAATTTTTTTCTTTTTCATTTTTTGTTTTTTTTCTTGCCTTCCGGTAAAATTTTTTTTTAACTTTTACCTTTTTCTTTTTTAACGTTTTTTAAATAGTTTATCTAATATATATATTTTTTCTTTTTTATATTTTTCTTATTTGTTTTCTTTTTTAATTCTTTTCTTTTCTTTTTTTTTTCTTTTTTCTTATTTTTTCTTTCTTCCTTTTTGAACCTGTTTTTATCTCCTTTCTCTCACCTCCCGATTTGGGATCTCTTCTAATTTGGTTAAAGCATATTTTCCTGGGGTTGTTGCCACCCTTTTAGTATTTTAATTGCTCCTTCATATACTCTTCTCTGGACAAAATGACAAGATGGAAAAATTCAACACAAAAAAAGGAACAAGAGGCAGTACCAAAGGCTAGGGACCTAATCAATACAGACATTGGTAATATGTCAGATCTAGAGGTCAGAATGACAATCTCAAGGTTCTAGCCGGGCTCAAAAAAGGCATGGAAGATATTAGAGAAACCCTCTCAGGAGATATAAAAGCCCTTTCTGGAGAAATAAAAGAACTAAAATCTAACCAAGTTGAAATCAAAAAAGCTATTAATGAGGTGCAATCAAAAATGGAGGCTCTCACTGCTAGGATAAATGAGGCAGAAGAAAGAATTAGTGAGATAGAAGACCAAATGACAGAGAATAAAGAAGCTGAGCAAAAGAGGGACAAACAGCTACTGGACCACGAGGGGAGAATTCAAGAGATAAGTGACACCATAAGACAAAACAACATTAGAATAATTGGGATTCCAGAAGAAGAAGAAAGAGAGAGGGGAGCAGAAGGTATACTGGAGAGAATAACTGGGGAGAATTTCCCCCATAATGGCAAAGGGAATGAACATCAAAATTCAGGAGATTCAGAGAATGCCCCTCAAAATCAATAAGAATAGGCCCACACCCTGTCACCTAATAGTAAAATTTACAAGTCTCAGTGACAAAGAGAAAATCCTTAAAGCAGCCCGGGAAAAGAAGTCCATAACATACAATGGTAAAAATATTAGATTGGCAGCTGACTTATTCACAGAGACCTGGCAGGCCAGAAAGAGCTGGCATGATATCTTCAGAGCACTAAACGAGAAAAACATGCAGCCAAGAATACTATATCCAGCTAGGCTATCATTGAAAATAGAAGGAGAGATTAAAAGCTTCCAGGACAAACAAAAACTGAAAGAATTTGCAAACACCAAACCAGCTCTACAGGAAATCTTGAAAGGGGTCCTCTAAGCAAAGAGAGAGCCTACAAGTGGTAGATCAGAAAGGAACAGAGACCATATACAGTAGCAGTCACCTTACAGGCAATACAATGGCACTAAATTCATATCTCTTAATAGTTACCCTGAATGTTAATGGGCTAAATGCCCCTGTCAAAAGACACAGGGTATCAGAATGGATAAAAAACAAAACCCATCAATATGTTGCCTCCAAGAAACTCATTTTAAGCCCAAAGACACCTCCAGATTTAAAGTGAGGGGGTGGAAAAGAATTTACCATGCTAATGGACATCAGAAGAAAGCAGGAGTGGCAATCCTTATATCAGATCAATTCGATTTTAAGCCAAAGACTATAATAAGAGATGAGGAAGGCCACTATATCATACTCAAAGGGTCTGTCCAACAAGAAGATTTAACAATTTTAAATATCTATGCCCCCAACATGGGAGCAGACAACTATATAAACCAATTAATAACAAAATCAAAGAAACACATCAACAATAATACAATAATAGTAGGGGACTTTAACACTCCCCTCACTGAAATGGACAGATCATCCAAGCAAAAGATCAGCAAGGAAATAAAGGCCTTAAATGACACACTGGGCCAGATGGACATCACAGATATATTCAGAACATTTCATCCCAAAGCACCAGAATACACATTCTTCTCTAGTGCACATGGAACATTCTCCAGAATAGATCACATCCTCGGTCCTAAATCAGGACTCAACAAGTATCGAAAGATTGGGATCATTCCCTGCATATTTTCAGACCACAATGCTCTAAAGCTAGAACTCAACCACAAAAGGAAGTTTGAAAAGAACCCAAATACATGGAGACTAAACAGCATCCTTCTAAAGAATGAATGGGTCAACCGGGAAATTAAAGAAGAATTGAAAAAAATCATGGAAACAAATGATAATGAAAATACAATGGTTCAAAATCTATGGGACACAACAAAGGCAGTCCTGAGAGGAAAATATATAGCGGTATAAACCTTTCTCAAGAAACAAGAAAGGTCTCAGGTACACAACCTAACCCTACACCTAAAGGAGCTGGAGAAAGAACAAGAAAGAAACCCTAAGCCCAGCAGGAGAAGAGAAATCATAAAGATCAGAGCAGAAATCAATGAAATAGAAACCAAAAAAACAATAGAACAAATCAATGAAACTAGGAGCTGGTTCTTTGAAAGAATTAATAAAATTGATAAACCCCTGGCCCGACTTATCAAAAAGAAAAGAGAAAGGACCCAAATAAATAAAATCATGAATGAAAGAGGAGATCACAACTAACACCAAAGAAATACAAACTATTATAAGAACATACGATGAGCAACTCTACGCCAATAATTTGACAATCTGGAAGAAATGGATACATTCCTAGAAACATACAAACTACCACAACTGAACCAGGAAGAAATAGAAAGCCTGAACAGACCCATAACCAGTAAGGAGATTGAAACAGTCATTAAAAATCTCCAAACAAACAAAAGCCCAGGGCCAGATGGCTTCCCGGGGGAATTCTACCAAACATTTAAAGAAGAACTAATTCCTATTCTCCTGAAACTGTTCCAAAAAATAGAAATGGAAGGAAAACTTCCAAACTCATTTTATGAGGCCAGCATCACCTTGATCCCAAAACCAGACAAGGTACCCATCAAAAAAGGGAGCTATAGACCAATATCCTTGATGAACACAGATGCGAAAATACTCAACAAAATACTAGCCAATAGGATTCAACAGTACATTAAAAGGATTATTCACCACGACCAAGTGGGATTTATTCCAGGGCTGCAAGGTTGGTTCAACATCCGCAAATCAGTCAATGTGTTACAACACATCAATAAAAGAAAGAACAAGAACCATATGATACTCTCAATAGATGCTGAAAAAGCATTTGACAAAGTACAGCATCCCTTCCTGATCAAAACTCTTCAAAGTGTAGGGATAGAGGGCACATACCTCAATATCATCAAAGCCATCTATGAAAAACCCACCGCAAATGTCGTTCTCAATGGAGAAAAACTGAAAGCTTTTCCGCTAAGGTCAGGAACACGGCAGGGATGTCCATTATCACCACTGCTATTTAACATAGTACTAGAGGTCCTAGCCTCAGCAATCAGACAGCAAAAGGAAATTAAAGGCATCCAAATCGGCAAAGAAGAAGTCAAATTATCACTCTTTGCAGATGATATGATACTATATGTGGAAAACCCAAAAGACTCCACTCCAGAACTGCTAGAACTTATACAGGAATTCAGTAAAGTATCAGGATATAAAATCAATGCACAGAAATCAGTTGCATTTCTCTACACCAACAGCAAGACAGAAGAAAGAGAAATTAAGGAGTCAATCCCATTTACAATTTCACCCAAAACCATAAGATACCTAGGAATAAACCTAACCAAAGAGGCACAGAATCTATACTCAGAAAACTATAAGGTAGTCATGAAAGAAATTGAGGAAGACACAAAGAAATGGAAAAATGTTCCATGCTCCTGGATTGGAAGAATAAATATTGTGAAAATATCTATGCTACCTAAAGCAATCTACACATTTAATGCAATTCCTATCAAAGTACCATCCATCTTTTTCAAAGAAATGGAACAAATAATTCTAAAATTTATATGGATCCAGAAAAGAAAGGGATAACAAAAGGGATATTGAAAAAGAAAGCCAATGTTGGTGGCATTACAATTCCGGACTTCAAGCTCTATTACAAAGCTGTCATCATCAAGACAGCATGGTACTGGCACAAAAACAGACACATAGATCAATGGAACAGAATAGAGAGCCCAGAAATAGACCCTCAACTCTACAGTCAACTAATCTTCGACAAAGCAGGAAAGAATGTCCAATGGAAAAAAGACAGCCTCTTCAATAAATGGTGCTGGGTAATTAGGACAGCCACATGAAAAAAAATGAAATTGGACGATTTCCTTACACCACACACAAAAGTAGACTCAAAATGGATGAAGAACCTCAATGTGTGAAAGTAATCCATCAAAATCCTTGAGGAGAACACAGGCAGCAACCTCTTCGACCTCAGCCGCAGCAACATCTTCCTAGGAACATCGCCAAAGGCAAGGGAAGCAAGGGAAAAAATGAACTATTGGGATTTCATCAAGATCAAAAGCTTTTGCACAGCAAAGGAAACAGTTAACAAAATCAAAAGACAACTGACAGAATTGGAGAAGATATTTGCAAACAACATATCAGATAAAGGACTAGTGTCCAAAATCTATAAAGAACTTAGCAAACTCGACACCCAAAGAACAAATAATCCAATCAAGAAATGGGCAGAGGACGTGAAGAAACATTTCTGCAATGAAGACATCCAGATGGCCAACAGACATATGAAAAAGTGCGCCATATCACTCAGCATCAGGGAAATACAAATCAAAACCACAATGAGATATCACCTCACACCAGTCAGAATGGCTAAAATCAACAAGTCAGGAAATGACAGATGCTGGCGAGGATGCGGAGAAAGGGGAACCCTCCTACACTGTTGGTGGGAATGCAAGCTGGTGCAGCCACTCTGGAAAACAGCATGGAGGTTCCTCAAAATGTTGAAAATAGAACTTCCCTATGACCCAGCAATTGCACTATTGGGTATTTACCCTAAAGATACAAACGTAGTGATCCGAATGGGCACGTGCACCCGAATGTTTATAGCCGCAATGTCCACAATAGCCAAACTATTGAAAGAACCTAGATGTCCATCAACAGATGAATGGATCAAGAAGATGTGGTATATATACACAATGGAATACTATGCAGCCATCAAAAGAAATGAAATCTTGCCATTTGTGACAACATGGATGGAACTAGAGCATATCATGCTTAGCGAAATAAGTCAAGCAGAGAAAGACAACTATCATATGATCTCCTCATATCATATCATATGATATGAGGAAGTGGTGATGCAACATGGGGGCTTAAGTGGGTAGGAGAAGAATAAATGAAACAAGATGGGATTGAGAGGGAGACAAACCATAAGTGACTCTTAATCTCACAAAACAAACTGAGGGTTGCTGGGGGGAGGGGGTTTGGGAGAAGGGGGTGGGATTATGGACATTGGGGAGGGTATGTGCTTTGGTGAGTGCTGTGAAGTGTGTAAACCTGGTGATTCACAGACCTGTACCCCTGGGGATAAAAATATATGTTTATAAAAAATAAAAAAATTTTTAAAAAAGAAAATTACTTAAATTCTATTGAATAACTTAAGTGCTAAAAAAAATAATAATTTTATGTTTATTTAACAGCTAAGTATAAATGGACCAATCCTCAAAAATCACCAGCTACAAAAATGCAGCCAAGAAAATACAGACAAACTAAATATATATATAACCATTACAGAAAATAAATATATATTAAAATCTCAAAAAGAAAACTCAGGACCAAATGGTTTCATTGGATAATTTTACCAAACATTAAAAAAAATAACACCAATTTTATATACACATGACAAAAGTAAACACTTCTCAACTTATTTTATGAAGGCAGAATTACCCAGATACCAAAGAAGACAAAGAATGCATACAAAAAAGAAAACTAGAGACCGATATGCCTCCTGAATATAAATTCAAGAATTCCCTTCCCAAAACTTAATAAATGGAATTTAATGAATGGAATCCAGTAATGTGTAAAAACATATAGTATACAGGTATACAAGTCTAATTCAATATTCAAAAGTCAGTCAGTGCAACCCAGCTGATCAACAGGATAAAGAAGAAAAACCAAATGATCATATATATGAAGATATGGAAGAAAAAACATATGATTTTTCAGATCCTCTTGATCTTCAGGATTGGCACATAATTTGCACAGAAAAAGGATTTGACAAAAATCCAACATCTATTCATGATTGCAAGAAGAAATATTTCTTACTATCCAAGGACTAGAGCAGTACTTCCTCAACTTGAAAAGAGTATCTTTAAAAAAAAAAAAACCCACAAGTAATATAATGACATGAGTCTAAATGTTCTCTCTCTGAGTACTGCAAGATCTAGCGATGGAAATAGAGTAATTAAAAAAAAAGTAATACAAACTGGAAAGGAAGAAATTAAACATTCTTCACAGATGATATGGTTGTCTATGTAGAAAATGAAGGGAATCTATTTAAAAGAAAAACTCACCTAGATTAATAAGTGAGTTCAGCAAGGTCACACAGTACAAGATCAATACACAAAAGTTATTTACATTTCTATAAGCTATGAAAAATGGAAAACAAAACACAAAAATATAATACTATTTATAATTGCTCAAGAGGAAAGATATATATATATAAAACAAACAAAAGTGTACAAGATCTGTATGATGAAAATTATGCATTGCTGATGAAAGAAATCAAAGAAAACCTAAATGCCAAGAAGTAGTGGAGAAGCAGTCCAGGCCAACTATCTCATCAATATTCAACTAACTGGAAAGAGGAGAGGTAGAACCACATGGCCTCTCCCTTCCATGCTAAAAGAGCACATCATGTACTAGAGAATATTGACCTAAAAAGATCACTATTAAGACACATTTTAGGGGCATCTGGGTGGCTCAGTTTGTTAAGCATCTGCCTTCAGCTCAGGTCATGATCCTAGGGTCCTGGGATTGAGCCCCGCTTTAGGCTCCCTGCTCGGCAGAAAGCCTGCTTCTCCCTTTTCCTCTGCCTGGTGCTCTACCTACTTGTGCTCTCTGTCTCTATCTCTCTGTCCAGTGAATAAATAAAAATCTTTAAAAAACACATTTTAGCAAAATTACTGGGCCCTTTTAAGGGAAAATATTTAGGGTAATTAGGGGAAAAATAGAACTTGTGACTTACAATGTTAAGAAATTTAGATTATTTTCAAACTTTTCAAAAGAAACATTTTATACCAAAAGAAAATGGGGTCACATATTTAATATATTTAGAGAAAAAAAAGTGGTGGGAGCTAAGGATTGTATATCCAGCAAAAGTGACTTGCAAATATAAATGACACAAAGAAACTGTTATCAATATTCAAGACTCAGTGAATATAATTTCCCTGAGCCCTTCCTGAAGAAGAATCTACCAAAGAAGAGTTAGCTTCAGATAACCAAAAATATGTTTATAATCAAACATAAGGACAGATTGTGACCATTAAATATATAATTATGGAAGAACTAAGAATCCACATGTATTAAGTGGGAGAGAGTATTATGTAGGCTGTCTGCTCTGATACTGTAAATACATATGACTATTTTTAAAAATTGGTGGCAGATAAAAATGGGGATAATGTGTACCAGAAATGGTCTCCAGAAATAATATCTATCTCCAGGAATAATATTGATACTATTATTGGTATAAATGGTAAGTAAGGGAAGAAGATGAGGATGACAATATTCAACTGCAGTCTAGGGATTCACATTTGGGTTATAAAACTATAAAAAAATTACAAGGAAGTGGTTGTTATAAAATTCAGGATAATGGCTTCCTATTGGTAGCAAGAGGGTCTGTGACTGGAATGTGGTACATGGAAGGGGCTTCTTAGGTGGCTGGCAAAATTCTATTTCTCACATGAGTGTTTTTTACCTTAAAACTAATTCATTAATCCACACATTTATTTCATGTGGCTTTCTATATCTGTTTTATTTTACAATATAAAGATTATTTTTTAAAGATTTTATTTACTTGTCAGAAAGAGAGCAAGCACAGGCAGGCAGAGTGGCAGGCAGAGGCAGAGGGAGAAGCAGGCTCCCTGCTGAGCAAGGAGCCTGATGTGGGACTTGATCCCAGGATGCTGGGATCACAATCCAACCTGAAGGCAGCAGCCTAACCAACTGAGCCACCCAGGCATCTCTATAAAGATTATTTTTAAAAAGAGAGTATCAGAAACCGATATAGAAATTGTCCCCTATCCTCTGTAGCTAGGGTTACCATTCTTCATCCCAAACTATTTAAAAAGAATCTGACTTGATAAAAAGTGTTGTAAGGTTTTAAACATTCATAACAACATTAGTTTTGTTTCTCTGTGCACAATAGAGGCTTCTGTGTATTGAATAGCTATTATAAATTGTTATAGACTATCTTTATATAGATGTAACCTTGGCAATATCATTTGCACAACAAGATAATGTAAAATTCCAAAAACTTGAGAAAACGTTGCAATTTCCTACTAAAATCGCCTCTAAAAGAAGCCTGTAATTCTTACTGGTTGTTTTATTTGATAAAATTTTTGCCCTGGTAATAATGTTGCAATTGACATCACTGTTACTAAAGGGTTTAAATAATTATTTATAAGGTTGGTGAACCAAATCAGAAGCCAATCACTAGCACTTCTTCCCTTTCCATGTCAATGACTTTTAAAAGCACCCTTACTTTGAAAAATTTCTCTTTCAGCAAAAACAGTATTATAAGATGGAAAACTCTATAATAATTACAATAAACAAACTACTGTTAACAACAGGGTCAATTCTCACGATGTTTAGCAAAAGAAGCCAGAGACAAAAGACTATCTTACTATATAATTCCATTTATATAAAGTTCAAAAATAGCAAAACTCATCTAAAATGTTGACAGATAGGATATTGCCTATTATTTGGAGAAATTTAGTGACCAGAAGGGAGTGTGAGGGGAAACTTAAACAGAGAAATAACTGGGGAATACTTTGAGGTAGATCTGGGATCCTACCATTACAAGAGTAGGTGCTATCAAGCTAGCAGGCATTTGGAGTTGCATCTTATATTTTATTTATTTTCTGAATACATCATTATTCTATATCATATGTCTGAATATATAAATATACATGTATTTAGAACTTTATAGCGAATGTTAACAGTGGTCTGGAGAAAGAGTTCATTATCCTTGGGTCCTCTGATAATCACACGCTCTTAATGTCATTTAAAAATAGCCATCAGTGATATTCAAATCAAAACCACATTGAGATATCACCTTACACCACTTAGAAAGTCCAAAATTAACAAGACAGTAAACAACAAGTGTTGGAGAGGATATGGAGAAAGGGGAACCCTCTTACACGGCTGGAGGGAATGCAAGTTGGTGCAGCCATTTTGGAAAACAGTGTGGAGATTCCTTAAGAAATTAAAAATAGGGCTACCCTATTACTATGCAATTGCACTACTGGGTATTTACCCTAAAGATACAGATGTAATGAGAAGAAGGACCATCCGTACCTCAATGTTCATAGCAGCAGTGGCCACAATCACTAAACTGTGGAAAGAGCCAAGATGCCCTTCAACAGATGAATGGATAAAGAAGATATGGTCCATATATACAAAGGAACATTATGCCTCCATCAGAAAGGATGAATACCCAATCATTGTATTAACATGGACAGAACCGGAGGAGATCATGCTGAGTGAACTAAGTCGAGCAGAGAAAGTCAATTATCATATGGTTTCACTTACTTGTGGGCATAAGGAATAACATGGAGGATGTTACAAGAAGGAAAGGAAAAGTGAATTGGGGGAAATCAGAGGAGGAGATGAAGCATGAGAGACTGTGAACTCTGAGAAAAAAACTGAGGGTTTTGGATGGGAAGGGGGTGGGAGATTGGGTGAGCCTGGTGGTGGGCATTAAGAAGGGCATGTAGTGCATGGAGCACTGGGTGTGGTGCATAAACAATGAATCTTGGAACACTGAAAAAATAAAATTTAATTTTAAAATAATCAAAATAACCAATTACTGGGAAAGAGACTCAGAAGTTTGACTCATCAAAATGGTGGGGGGAAAATTGCAATCACAAAACTAATTCAAAAGAGAAAGAATGAAGAGACATTTCATTCAGCATCATCTGTTTAGTGCATATATTACACCCAGTAGGACACATACATAACAGGACAGTGAATCTCATAATCATCTGTTGTTGGGTTATGTCTCCGGAAGAGGAACAGTTCTCTTGTCAGCAAATCTGGCTGCCCTAGGTTCTGCTTCTGGCCAATTCCTCTTGCCCTTGTCTCAGGGAGAGTCCTGGGAAGATTACTGGGGAGGTTGACTCCAGGGAGTTGTATGGGTACACCAGCCCATCACTGGCTGGGGCTGGCATCTTTCTCCTGGGGTCTGGAGATTTATAGAGGAGCTAGGACTACTGGCCATGTTGGTTAAGTTGTACATAGTCTCTGTTCAAGGCTTGAGATTATTCTGATGACATGAATCCTTTTGGTGATCTGTAAATTTTTATTTTTTAAGACTCTTTTCCCTGGTCAGTGCCCAGACCAATACATTTTCTCATTTTTCCTCTCTCTCTAACGCTCTGGCTTCATCTCCCTTCATGTACTGCACTCTATCCCTTCTCCTTGGTCTCTCAGATCCTTACAATGTGCTCCCTGGACAGACTCTTCTATATTCTCAAGTTCTCTGAATATTCTTTTCTTTCCCTGCCTTAACTCAACCCTATCTATCCCCAGTCACCCAACTTCTATAGCAACTCTCTGCAGTGTGGCTGCTCATTCTCATACTCACCACACATAGCAGGCTGGAGACATAAAGATGGTGTCATCATTACTTCACAGTGCCACCTCAAACTGTATGCCCCATTTATTATGAAAAAGGCCAGGGTCCTTAGGCTTCTGTCATTTGGCTCTTCCACTCCTCATTACTGTCACCTACCAAGGCATTAGGCACATCACCTCACACATTTATAACCTTGGCGCTTGGCTCATTGTCCTCTTCACTTCAACTCCTGCCATCATCCTGAATAAATTCAATATTCACCCTATCAAAAACCTGGTCCCCTTTCCATGTTCTTATTTCTAATGTCCTTTTCCTCCACTCATCTTAGTTCCTTTGACCCTAAAATTACATCCTGGATTTTATCATAAAGTAAAATTTCTCCACTTCGGAAACTTATTTAAATATCTTACTCCAACCAAAACTGTCTCTCCTTACAATTTGATACTCCACAGCTTTCACCCCACCTCTCTGTGGACTTCATTAGGATTGATAGAACTGACCCATCTACTTTCTTCCTTTCCTTTATCCCCCTCTACTGTGTCATTTTTCCCTTAACCAAATTAGAATCCATGGCTCATATTTTCAATGACTGTTTTGCAAATACCTTCATTCCTTTTCCCCATTGACATTTCTTTGCAATCACTAGGCAGATCCCAGCTATGGATACTATGTCCCTTCCCAGTTTGCACTTGGCTGTCAAGCACAGCTACATAAAGTCATATAATGTGGCACATTGCTACCACTCTAGAAAAATGGTGATAAATTAACCCTTTAATCTTCCCAGGGGTCCTATCATATTTCTGTTGTGAATTTACTCTTCCATGATCATCAAAACTCTCATTCGAGCTCCTATCCCCTCACACTTAGCAAATGACCTTGTCTTCTCATTTAGATAGAAAAGAAGCTCTCACTTAGAAAAAAACCTCATCTTTCCCCCACAAAATCTATAAAGCTATCTCTATTTGCACCAAACATCACATGTGACCTCCTCTTTTCTAAACCTCACCCACCACCGGCACTTTCTTTGTCCTTTAGGCATTCTCAGTATCTTTAGGTATTCATATCCCCTTCTGTTGTTGTATTTCTAGACTAACTGTATTGAAAGAAGAGTCTATATGGCACTGTCCTCACTTTGTCATTATCAAGCACTTTTCAACCTCCTTTAGTCTGATTTGGGTCCAAACACTCTTAAACATGCTCTTGCCAAGATCGTTAATGACCAACAAATTACTGAACTCAATGATCACTTTTAAGTCCTCAACGTAATGACTTCTCAATATCATTTAACATAGAGTTGATTGTTCCTTCACATTTTGAATATTCATGCTTAATTTTCTTGGTAACACATAACTACTATTTTGCTATAAACTTTCACTATATGTAACCATTAAATACAAAAATTCCTCAGAGATATCTTCTAAAGGTCTTCTGTATTTTATTCTATCCCTCTTTAAAAAAAAATCTCTCATACACCTATGGATCTAAGTACCACCTGTGTGCTGATAAAAAGTACTTATTATAAGAAATCCAAGCAATACAGAAGAGTACAAAGAAGAAAGCAGAACAAAACAAAACAAAACAAAAACCTTAAAATGCCACACTCCAAATCAGCCATCATTAACATCAGGTGAACATCATTTCAGACATATCCCAATGCATGAGAAAATGTCATTAAGTTCTTCTAGAAGATAATGCACTAGTGGGCAATTTTGTCCCTTGGGTTGTGTTTTCCTTCAAATGCGTTTTTAAACCTGTCTTTGCATATCATGTTCCTGTTTACTTTTTTTTTGTTTTACTGCATTTGCATAATAGCCTGTTTCTTTTCATGATGCTTATACTTAAATCGAAAGCCGTGTTCAGTCTGCTATTTTCTCTGATATGCAGTAGATCAGTTCTCCCACACTCGTATTTAGCTTATCTGGAAAATTTTCTCCCCCTTCTCAGGACTACACTGTAGGATGTGTGTCTATTGATCCATCTCACTGTAGCTCAAGGGTTCACAGAATGGTGGTAATAGTGGTGGTGGTGAGTAGTCACTCAGAGTGTCGGGGCTCTAACGTTTTTCAAATTTATGGCATGAGATTAGCTTCCTTGTTTTGTTGTGCCTTGTGTGCTTTTTGCTGGATTTTGCTATTTTTCTTCGGAGTTCACTTTAGTAGGCATAGGAGGAGGGAAGTTCTGTGATTTGACTCTATGCCACCGTGTTTTTTCCTGGCAGCTGATGGCATAGTTTATATTTCCAGTCTGGACTTCACTTTGTTCTTTGGATTCATATAACTAATAGAGTCATCAACATCCCCCCTTTTATGTTGTGGCAACCACTGTCCTTGGCCTACCCACAACAATTTCCTGCTTCACCTTTCCGATGCAGATATTTCACAGAGATCCCTTGATTTCAAGGAGGAAGTGAGAATTGATCTAAATGAGTGGTAGTGTTCAGAATCCTCTTAGTTATTGATTGGCCTTAGGGTGGGCATGCAAGGGAGGCTAATGTGATACAAGAGGAATTCTTCCAGGGAGAAACTTCCCTTTTTGAACAGAATGATGAAGTTTCGAAGAAAGGAAAACTTTCCCTACTTTTCTCTTCTTCCTGCATTGGACTTGGATGCATTGAACAGCATTTGTGGTCATGAGGGAAAATGCCAGGCATTGACATTTTAAATCACTGAAACAACTCTAACAACCACCTTCATACCAAGGCCTTTCATTTTGTGAAAGTTTAGGTCTTGTTTGTTTCAACTACCCCTAATTGGGCATTCTGTTGGCATCTGCATTGGTATCAGCAGCTGAAAGAATTACAGTGATACCCACTTCTCAAAATGAACATAAGTGAACTCATGATTCTCTTCACTAAACTCTTCTTCTTTTTTTTTTTTTTTAACATTTTCAATTTAGTTTTTTGACAGAGAGAGAGCAGGAGAGCATAAGCAGGGGGAATGACAGAGGGAGAGGGAGAAACAGGCTCCTGGCTAAGCAGGGAACCCAACACAGGGCTTGATCCCAGGATCCTGAGATCATGATCTGAGCTGAAGGCCGATGCTTAACCCACTGAGCCACCAAGGCACCTCTTGCTTCACTAAACTCTTTCAGGCTCCTCCATCCTTCAGTCTCCTCCATCTTCGTAACTTTTCACGCCATCCATTCAGTTGTCTAAGTCAGAGACACATGAGTTTCCTTTGAATCTTCTGCACCCACACACTACAATATCCTGTTACCCAATGTTGTCAGTTCTATCTCTTAAATATCTCACCAATATTTCCATATATGCTGCTACCTCTCCAGCCTAACTTCACGGCATCTATCTCCTGGACTACTGAGAATCGTTCTTAACACATCTCCTCTGGCCCATCTCTAACACATTTTCCAAAGCCAGAAATAAAGTTTTTAAACAAATGTATCCGGGGCACCTGTGTGGCTCAGTCATTAAGCATATGCCTTCGGCTCAGGTCCTGGGATCGAGCCCTGCATGGAGTTCCCTGTTTAGTGGGAAGCCTGCTTCTCCTTCTCCCACTCCCCTGCTTGTAATCCCTCTCTTGCTGTCTCTCTCTCTCTGTCAAATAAGTAAATAAAATCTTAAAAAAAAAGATTGTTCTTCTTTAAAAAAAAAAAAAAAAGAAACATATCTGATCAAGGCCATCCCTTTGCTTAATACTCTCTAGTGGTTTCCTACTTAACTTAGAGTTAAGTCCAAACTCTACAGGGCTTACAAGACCTTAAGTGATGTGAACCTTGACTACTTCTCTAGTTTCATCTCAGCCTTGGTCCCCCTCAATCTCCAGATTGGCATTACTGGCTTTCTTTTACTTTCTTAACCACTTTTAAATTGTTCATGTCAGGGACATGTATTACACACACACACACACACACACACACACACACATACATACATATACAGGGACATGTATATATATATATATATATATATACACAAAAAACATATAATAATATTATATATGATAAGTACCATTAAACTATAGGTATTTAGAATAACCTAGTAAAGTCAAAGATGCCTGTGATCTATGATCCAGCAAATTCTACTTTTATATCATAGAGCAATACTTTTTCAAGTTGCTGGCTACAACACTTTAGTGAATGTGTTGTGAAATTAATGTAGTGGGTTGTGACTATAGTTAAATTGACTAGAGGAAAACAGGGGGTGGTAAATCAGGATATCTAGTCTTATGTATTTTAGACAGTTATTTTAAAAATTCTTTTAATCTCTTACTCCATCTGTTTACCACCATACATGCTATTTCCTCAGCTGAGATCATCCTCCCTTATAATCACTTATAATCACTTCCTAGAAGTACTGCATTTTTCTTCATCTCACTGGCCAGAACTTAGTCATATATATACAGTTTGCTATGATGGAAGCTGAGGAATGTAGGTACTTGGTGCCATTTTCTAGAAGCACTTTCACAGACTTCTTGCCATAGTCTCCTTGTCTTAATTTTGTTATCTTATTCCTTGGTCTTTTGTGGCTAGTCATTACTTGTCACAGATCCTAGCTGTTACTGTCTCACCCTCTAGGCAAAATGTACAATCACATGTAACAGTTTTGTCCCTTGAGAAGTCATTTTCTCAATTATCTTTCAGAACATCCCTAAGTGGAGCTTTTATGCTGCTGTCATCCACTTCCTGCTGTTCAAATCATATTCTCAAGCTCTGGTCTATGGATCTTCAGCAAATCAAGTAAGGAGAGACAGAAAGATTAGAGATTTGTCAACACCAAAGCAGTTTGTTTACTGGATTATTTCTGATTTTACAAAATCACTGTGATTCTTGTTGCCTGCTCTCCTCATTTTTTAAAAAATTCTTCCCATTCCCAATCCTGGCTACAGAAATTATATCAAAAGGTGGATAGAGGCAATGACCCCCTGGGAAATTTAGGAATTTTATCCAACTGAGATGGAACAGAAGACAGTGAAGCTCTTATTCATATTTCTAAACAGGAGTATAGTGGTGAAATAGTTAAGTTATTGAGCACCCAGAATAAGGTACCAAAGGAAAACAAATTTGAATGATTACACAGCTTCTGTCTAAAGAATGTGAAGAAGACATGAGGAACTCAAGGACCATAGGTCATGGTGGCTTTATCTGACCTATTAAATAAATTAAGACAAGGAAGTTATGAAGTCCCTAAATTATCATCACAAAGTATGGATTAAAACTCAAGTACACTCAGCATAATCTCTTCCAGTCCCGTCCATGTTGCTACAAAAGTTGGGTATTTGTCCTTTCTGATGGAGGCATAATACTCCATAGTGTATATGGACCACATCTTCCTTATCCGTTCGTCCGTTGAAGGGCATCTTGGTTCTTTCCACAGTTTGGTGACCGTGGCCATTGCTGCTATAAACATTGGGATACCATATGGTTTCACTTATTTGTGGAGCATAACAAATAGCATGGAGGACACAGGGCGATAGAGAGGAGAATGGAGTTGAGGGAAATTGGAAGGGGAGGTGAACCATGAAAGACTATGGACTCTGAAAAACAATCTGAGGGTTTTGAAGGGCAGGGGGTGGGAGGTCAGGGTACCAGGTGGTGGGTATTATAGAGGGTACGGATTGCATGGAGCACTGGGTGTGGTACAAAAACAATGAATACTGTTATGCTGAAAATAAATTCTAAAAAATTTTTAAAAAACTCAAGTACAGGGGCACCTGGGTGGCTCAGTGGGTTAAGCCTCTGCCTTTGGCTCAGATCATGATCTCAGGGTCCTGGGATTGAGCCCCACATCGGCCTCTCTGCTCAGTGAGAAGCCTGTTTCCTCCTCTCTCTCTGTCTGCCTCTCTGCCTACGTATGATTTCTCTCTGTCAAATAAATAAAAAATTTAAAAAAATTTTTAAAAAGCTCAAGTACATTACACAAAAGGAGCTAGAAAAGGAACAACAAGTAAAACCTAATCCAGCAGAAGAAGGAAATAAAAAAGATTAGAGCAGAAATAAATGATATAGAAAACAAACAAACAAAAAAAAAAACCCCAGTAGAATAGATTAGTGAAATTAAGAGCTGGGTCTTCAAAAGAATTAATAAAATTGATAAACTCTTAATAAGATTTATGAAAAAGAAAAGAGAAAGGACAAAAATAGATAAAATCACGAATGAACGAGGAGAGATCACAACCAACACCACAGAAATACAAATAATTATAAGAGAACACCATGAAAAATTATATTCCAACAAACTGGGCAGTCTAGAAGAAATGGATAAATTCCTAGAAACTTACAAACTACCAAAACTGAAATGGGAGGAAATAAAAAATTTGAACAGACCCATAATTAGTAAAGAAGTTGAATCAGTAAACAAAAATCTCCCAACAAAGAAAGTCCTGGGCCAGATGACTTCCTAGGGGAACTCTACCAGATATTTCTTTAAATATAAAGGAATAACAATCCCTAACATTTACTGATGGCTTAACAGTCTGCCAGGATCCCAGCTCTCCTCCTTATAGTCTTTCATTTTTATACTCATAATAGTCCAATCAGGAAGGTGTTATTACCTCTCCCATTTTATCAGTGAAAAAAAAGTGAGGGTGAGTAATTTTTCGTCCATACAGATTCTAAAAGGAGACTAGCATTCACATCCAGGCTCTGAATTGCCACCAGAAACTGTGCCTATGGTGTTGCTGACAAAGAAAATAACCATTTTTTCTTTTTTTCTGTGCCCCAAGTCCATAAAATGATACACATGCTTCTATTTACCAAACTTCAAAGCATTTTCTCAAACATGTGTGCCCAAGGGGATTGGGGGGCACTTTTTTTGCAGCAAGAAGTGATTTAATTTACATAGCAACCACTTGGGGCCCAGTCAGAGCTGAGACAATGAGGAGATCTATAACCAGGGAGCACTCACTGCCCCTTCCATTGAATACCAGGGTTTTTTTTTTTTAAGATTTTATTTATTTATTTGACAGAGAGACACAACAAGAGAGGGAACACAAGCAGGGGAAGTGGGAGAGAGAGAAGCAGGCTTCCTGCTGAGCAGAGAGCCCAGTGCGGGGCTTGATCCCAGTAACCTGGGATCATGACCTGAGCTGAAGACAGACACTTAATGACTGAGCCACCCATGGGCCCCTTGAAAACCAGTTCTGACAGACACTTAGATGGGGTTCCTCGGGTTGTGCAGAGGATGCTCCAGTCAAAAGAAGATTTAGAAATAAGGCTGACCCTGAAGTTGGGTGAAGTCCATGGCCTGAAGATGATTGCCTATCTGGGGACTGGGGAACACTTTTTTTAAAAAAAAAAACAATTATTATTATGTTCTATTAGCCCTCCTTAATACCCATCATCTGGTTGTCCCATCTCCCCAGCCTCCTCCCTTCTGTAACCCTCAGTTTGGTTCCCAAAGTCCAGAGTCTCTCATGGTTTGTCTCCCTCTCTGACTTCTTCCCATTCAGGTTTCCCTCCCTTCTCCTATAGTCCTCCACACCTTTTGCTGGGATCTTCTACCCTGTTGAAACGTGCATTTTGGTGTTTTTTTTTTTTTTTAATTTTCTGGCATTTGCATTTTTTCCCACATGCAAACTCTACCAAATATTTCTCTTTCTTTTTAAAGTACATCATAAATTTTTAATGTAGTGTTCAATGATTCATTGGTTGCATATAATACCTAGTGCTCATCACAACACATGTCCTCTTTAATACCCATCACCTGGTTACCTCATCCCTCCACCCCCCCCCCCCATTCTATAACCCTCAGTTTGTTTCCCAGGGCCCAGAGTCTCTCATGGTTTGTTTCTTCTCTGATTTCTTCTCATTCAATTTTCCCTCCTTTCCCTTGCAGACATTTATTTTTTTCTTCTTTTAAATTTAAATTCAATTAGGCAACATATAGCCCATTAGTTTCAGATGTAGAGTTTAGTAATTCATCAGTGGCTTATAACACCCAGTGCTTATTACATCATGTGCCCTCCTTAATGTCCATCACCCAATTACCCCATCACACCACCCATCTCCCTTCCAGCAACCCACAATTTGCTTGATCCCAGGACCCCAAGAAGATGAACTGAGCTGAAAGCAGACATTTAACTGACTGAGCAATCCAGATTTCCCCTCTACCAGACATTTAAAGAGGAATTCATACTTATTCTTCTAAAACTGTTTCAAAAAATAAAATGGATGGAAAACATTGAAACTCATTCTATGAGGCCAACATTACCTTGATTCCAAAACCAGACAAAATCCCACTAAAAAGGAGAATTACAAAGATACAGATGTAGTGAAAAGAAGGGGCACAAGCACCCCAATGTTCATAGCAACAATATCTACAATAGCCGATCCTTTAACAGATGAACAAGTAAAGATGTGGTCTGTATACAATGGAATATTAGTCATCAGAAGGGATGAATACCTACCACTTGCACTGACATAGCTGGAACTGGAGGGGATTATGTTAAGTGAAATAAGTCAAGAAGAGAAAGAAAATTATCATATGGTTTCACTCATATGTGGTATATAAGGAATAGTGCAGAGGATCACAGGGGAAGGGAGAGAAAGCTGGGAAGAAATCAGAGAGAGACAAACCATGAGAGACTCTGGACTCTGGAAAACAAACTTAGGGTTACAGAAGGGAGGGAGGTGTGGGGATGGGGTAACAGAGTGATGAGTAGTAAGGAAGGCATGTGATATGATGAGCACTGGGTGTGATATGCAACTAATGAATCGTTGAACACTACATCAAAAACTAATGATGTACTATATGGTTGGTTAATTGAACATAATAAAAAATAAAAAGAAGAATTTCAGGCCACTATCCCTGATGAACATAGATACAGAAATCCTCAACAAAATACTAGCAAATCAAATTCAACAGTACATTGAAAGGATCATTCACCGTGATAAAGTGGGATTTATCCCCAGGCTGCAGAGGTGGCTCAATATCTACCAGTCAATCAGTGCAACACACAACATTAATGAGAGAAAGGATAAGAATCATATGATCCTCTTCATGGATGCAGAAAATCATTTGACAAAATACAGCATCCTTTCTTGATAAAAACCCTCAATAAAGTAGGGATAGATGGAACATACCTTAACATCATAAAGGCTATATACAAAAGACTCACAGCTAATATCATTCTCAATGGGGAAAAAACTGAGGCCACTCCCCTATGGTCAGGAACAAGACAAGGATGTCCACTCTCACCATTACTGCTTAACATAGTACTGAAAGTCTTAGCCTCAGCAGCTGGACAACAAAAAGAAATAAAAGGCATCCAAATTGGTAAGGAAGAAGTCAAAGTTTCACTTCTTACAGATAACATGATACTCTGTGTAGAAAACCTGACAGACTCCACCAAAAATTTGCTAAACCTAATAGAAGAATTCAGCAAAGTTGCAGGATGTAAAATACATCAATCAACCTGTTGCATTACTATATGCCAATGATGAAGCAGCAAAGAGAGAAATCAGGGAATCAATACCATTTGCAGTTGCCCCCCCAAGCCATAAGATACCTAAGAATAAACCTAAACAAAGAGGTAAAAGATTTGTACTCCAAAAACTATAGAACACTTGTGAACGAAATTGAAGAAGCTCAAAGAAATGGAAAAATATTCTATACTCATGGATTGGAAGAGCAAATATTTTTAAAATATCTCTACTACTCAAAGTAATCTATACATTCAATCCAGTCTCTTTCAAAACAATACCAGCATTTTTCACAGAGCTAGAATAAACAATTCAAAAATTTGTATGGAACAAGAAAAGACCCTGAATAGCCAAAGCAATGTTGAAAAAGAAAACCAAAAGTGGAGGCATCACAATTCTGGATTTCAAGCTATATTACAAAGCTCAGCATTGAGACAGTATAGTACTGGCACAAAAACGAACACATAAGTCAGTGGAACCCATAAATGGGCCCACAACTCTATGGTCAACTAATCTTTGACAGAGCAGAAAGAAATATCCAATAGAAAAAAGACAGTCTCCTCAATAAATGGTGCTGAGAAAATTGGATGGTGATATACAGAAGAATGAAACTGGACCACTTTCTTACACCATACACACAAAAAAAAAATCATAGTGGATGAAATACCTAGATGTGAGACAGGAAATCATCAAAATCCTAGAGGAGAACACTGGAAGTAAACTCTTTGACCTTGGCTGTAGCAACTTCTTACTAGACATGTCACAGGAAGCAAGAAAAACAAAAGCAAAAATGAATGATTGGGACATCATCAAGATAAAAACTTTCTGCACAATGAAGGAAACAGTGAACAAAACTAAAAGACAGCCTACGATTCTTTCAAAAAAACAGCTTCTAGTTTCATTGATATGTTCTATTGTATCTCTGGTTTCTACCTCATAGATCTCAGCTCTAATCGTGATTATTTCCCTTCTTATGTGTGGAGTTGGTTTGATTTGTTGTTGATTCTCCAGTTTTTTAAGGTGTAGAGACAGCTGCTGTGTTCTGGATTTCTCAATTTTTTTGAGAGAGGCTTGGATGGCTATGTATTTCCCCCTTAGGACCGCCTTTGCTGTACCCCATAGGTTTTGGACTGAAGTGTCTTCATTCTCATTGGTTTCCATGAATTGTTTCAGTTCTTCTTTGATCTCCTGTTGATCCAAGCATTCTTAAGCAAGGTGGTCTTTAGCTTCCAGGTGTTTGAGTTCCCTCAGAACTTTTCCTTGTCATTGAGCTCCAGTTTCAAAGCATTGTGATCTGAGAATAATGCAGGGAATAATCTCAGTCTTTTGGTATGGGTTGAGTCCTGATTTGTGACCCAGTATGTGGGCTATTCTGGAGAAGGTTGCATGTGCACTTGAGAAGAATGAGTATTCTGTTGTTTTAGGGTGGAAGTTCTATATATATCTATGAGGCCCATCTGGTCCAATGTGTCATTCAATGCTCTTGTTTCTTTTTTTTTTTAATTTTTTATTTTTTATAAACATATATTTTTATCCCCAGGGGTACAGGTCTATGAATCACCAGGTTTACACACTTCACAGCACTCACCAAAGCACATACCCTCCCCAATGTCCATAATCCCACCCCCTTCTCCCAAACCCCCTCCCCCCAGCAACCCTCAGTTTGTTTTGTGAGATTAAGAGTCACTTATGGTTTGTCTCCCTCCCAATCCCATCTTGTTTCATTGATTCCTCTTCTACCCACATAAGCCTCCATGTTGCATCACCACTTCCTCATATCAGGGAGATCATATGATAGTTGTCTTTCTCTGCTTGACTTATTTCGCTAAGCATGATACGCTCTAGTTCCATCCATGTTGTCGCAAATGGCAAGATTTCATTTCTTTTGATGGCTGCATAGTATTCCATTGTATATATATACCACATCTTCTTGATCCATTCATCTGTTGATGGACATCTAGGTTCTTTCCATAGTTTGGCTATTGTGGACATTGAGGCTATAAACATTCGGGTGCACGTGCCCCTTTGGATCACTACGTTTGTATCTTTAGGGTAAATACCCAATAGTGCAATTGCTGGGTCATAGGGCAGTTCTATTTTCAACATTTTGAGGAACCTCCATGCTGTTTTCATCAAGATCAAAAGCTTTTGCACAGCAAAGGAAACAGTTAACAAAATCAAAAGACAACTGACAGAATGGGAGAAGATATTTACAAACATCATATCAGATAAAGGACTAGTGTCCAGAATCTATAAAGAACTTAGCAAACTCAACACCCAAAGAACAAATAATCCAATCAAGAAATGGGCAGAGGACATGAACAGACATTTCTGCAAAGAAGACATCCAGATGGCCAACAGACACATGAAAAAGTGCTCCATATCACTGGGCATCAGGGAAATACAAATCAAAACCACAATGAGATATCACCTCACACCAGTCAGAATGGCTAAAATCAACAAGTCAGGAAATGACAGATGCTGGCGAGGGTGCGGAGAAAGGGGAACCCTCCTACACTGTTGGTGGGAATGCAAGCTGGTGCAGCCACTCTAGAAAAAATGCTCTTGTTTCTTTATTGATTTTCTGCTTCGATGATCTGTCTATTTCTGAGAGGCGTGTTAAGATCTCCTACTATTAATGTATTCATATCAATATGACTATCTTAACAGTTTTCTTATGCAATTGGTTGCTCCCATATTGGGGGCATAGATATTTACAATTGTTAGATCATCTTGGTGGATAGTCCCTTTAAGAATGATGTAGTGGCTTGAGAGAGGAGTCAAGATGGTGGAGAAGTAGCAGGCTGACACTACTTCAGCTAGCCGGAGATCAGCTAGATAGCTTATCAAAAGATTGCAAACACCTGAAAATCCATCGGCAGATTGAAGAGAAGAAGAACAGCAATTCTGGAAACAGAAAAACAACCACTTTCTGAAAGGTAGGACCGGTGGAGAAGTGAATCCAAAGCGACGGGAAGATAGACCCCGGGGGGGAGGGGCCGGCTCCCAGCAAGCAGCAGAGCAACGGAGCACAAAATCAGGACTTTTAAAAGTCTGTTCCGCTGAGGGACACCGCTCCAGAGGCTGAACCGGGGCGAAGCCCATGCGGGGTCAGCGTGGCCTCAGGTCCCGCAGTGTCACAGAAGGATCGGGGGTGTCTGAGTGTCGCAGAGCTTGCGGGTATCGGAACGGGAAAGCCGGCTACAGAGACAGAGCCGACAGTAAGCTCACAGCTCGGTGTTACCTTGAACCGGTCCCAGGCTCGGTGAGCTCTGAGCGCGGCCGGAGGTCAGGCAGACGGGAGTAACTGGGCGCTGTTCTCTGAGGGCGCACTGAGGAGTGGGGCCCTGGGCTCTCGGCTCCTCCAGGCCGGAGACCAGGAGGCCGCCATTTGTATTCCCGTCCTCCAGAACTCTATGGAAAGTGCTCAGGGAACAAAAGCTCCTGAAAGCAAACCCGAGCGGATTACTCACCCTGGCCCCTGGTAAGGGTGGTGCAATTCCGCCTGGGGCAAAGACACTTGAGAATCACTACAACAGGCCCCTCCCTCAGAAGATCAACAAGAAATCCAGCTGAGACCAAGTTCACCTACCAAGGAGTGCAGTTTCAATACCAAGGAGAGCAGCAGAATTCCAGAGGAGGAGAAAGCAAAGCACGGAACTAATGGCTTTTTCCCTGTGATTTTTTTAGTCTTGCAGTTAATTTAATTTTTTTCTTTTTCACATTTTGTTTTTTTTTCCTCGCCTTCTGGTTAAATTTTTTTTTAACTTTTACCTTTTTTATTTTAACGTTTTTTTACTAGTTAAATATATATATTTTTTCTTTTTTATATTTTTCTTATTTGTTTTCTTATTTTTAATTCTTTTCTTTTCTTTTTTCTTTTTTTTTCTTTCTTTTGGAACCTCTTTTTATCCCCTTTTCCCCCCCTCATGATTTGGGATCTCATCTAATTTGGTTAAAGCATATTTTCCTGGAGTTGTTGCCACCCTTTTAGTATTTTACTTGCTCCTTCATAACTATTATCTGGACAAAATGACAAGACGGAAAAATTCACCACAAAAAAAAAAAAAAAAAAAAAAAACAAGAGGCAGTACCGAAGGCTACGGACCTAATCAATACAGACATTGGTAATATGTCAGATCTAGAGTTCAGAATGACAATTCTCAAGGTTCTAGCCTGGCTCGAAAAAGGCATGGAAGATATTAGAGAAACCCTCTCGAGAGATATAAAAGCCCTTTCTGGAGAAATAAAAGAACTAAAATCTAACCAAGTTGCAATCAAAAAAGCTATTAATAAGGTGCAATCAAAAATGGAGGCTCTCACTGCTAGGATAAATGAGGCAGAAGAAAGAATTGGTGATATAGAAGACCAAATGACAGAGAATAAAGAAGCTGAGCAAAAGAGGGACAAACAGCTACTGGACCACGAGGGGAGAATTCAAGAGATAAGTGACACCATAAGACAAAACAACATTAGAATAATTGGGATTCCAGAAGAAGAAGAAAGAGAGAGGGGAGCAGAAGGTATACTGGAGAGAATTATTGAGGAGAATTTCCCCAATATGGCAAAGGGAACGATCATCAAAATTCAGGAGATTCAGAGAACACCCCTCAAAATCAATAAGAATAGGCCCATACCCCGTCACCTAATAGTAAAATTTACAAGTCTCAGTGACAAAGAGAAAATCCTGAAAGCAGCCCGGGAAAAGAAGTCCATAACATACAATGGTAAAAATATTAGATTGGCAGCTGACTTATTCACAGAGACCTGGCAGGCCAGAAAGAGCTGGCATGATATTTTCAGAGCACTAAACGAGAAAAACATGCAGCCAAGAATACTATATCCAGCTAGGCTATCATTGAAAATAGAAGGAGAGATTAAAAGCTTCCAGGAAAAACAAAAACTGAAAGAATTTGCAAACACCAAACCAGCTCTACAGGAAATCTTGAAAGGGGTCCTCTAAGCAAAGAGAGAGCCTACAAGTGGTAGATCAGAAAGGAACAGAGACCATATACAGTAGCAGTCACCTTACAGGCAATACAATGGCACTAAATTCATATCTCCCAATAGTTACCCTGAATGTTAATGGGCTAAATGCCCCTGTCAAAAGACACAGGGTATCAGAATGGATAAAAAAACAAAACCCATCTATATGTTGCCTCCAAGAAACTCATTTTAAGCCCGAAGACACCTCCAGATTTAAAGTGAGGGGGTGGAAAGGAATTTACCATGCTAATGGACATCAGAAGAAGCAGGAGTGGCAATCCTTATATCAGATCAATTCGATTTTAAGCCAAAGACTATAATAAGAGATGAGGAAGGACACTATATCATACTCAAAGGGTCTGTCCAACAAGAAGATCTAACAATTTTAAATATGTATGCCCCCAACGTGGGAGCAGCCAACTATATAAACCAATTAATAACAAAATCAAAGAAACACATCAACAATAATACAATAATAGCAGGGGACTTTAACACTCCCCTCACTGAAATGGACAGATCATCCAAGCAAAAGATCAGCAAGGAAGTAAAGGCCTTAAATGACACACTGGACCAGATGGACATCACAGATATATTCAGAACATTTCATCCCAAAGCAACAGAATACACATTCTTCTCTAGTGCACATGGAACATTCTCCAGAATAGATCACATCCTCGGTCCTAAATCAGGACTCAACCCGTATCAAAAGATTGGGATCCATTCCCTGCATATTTTCAGACCACAATGCTCTAAAGCTAGAACTCAACCACAAAAGGAAGTTTGGAAAGAACCCAAATACATGGAGACTAAACAGCATCCTTCTAAAGAATGAATGGGTCAACCGGGAAATTAAAGAAGAATTGAAAAAAATCATGGAAACAAATGATAATGAAAATACAACGGTTCAAAATCTGTGGGACACAACAAAGGCAGTCCTGAGAGGAAAATATATAGCGGTACAAACCTTTCTCAAGAAACAAGAAAGGTCTCAGGTACACAACCTAACCCTACACCTAAAGGAGCTGGAGAAAGAACAAGAAAGAAACCCTAAACCCAACAGGAGAAGAGAAATCATAAAGATCAGAGCAGAAATCAATGAAATACAAACCAAAAAAACAATAGAACAAATCAACGAAACTAGGAGCTGGTTCTTTGAAAGAATTAATAAAATTGATAAACCCCTGGCCCGACTTATCAAAAAGAAAAGAGAAAGGACCCAAATAAATAAAATCATGAATGGAAGAGGAGAGATCACAACTAACACCAAAGAAATACAAACTATTATAAGAACATACTATGAGCAACTCTACGCCAATAAATTTGACAATCTGGAAGAAATGGATACATTCCTAGAAACATACAAACTACCACAACTGAACCAGGAAGAAATAGAAAGCCTGAACAGACCCATAACCAGTAAGGAGATTGAAACAGTCATTAAAAATCTCCAAACAAACAAAAGCCCAGGGCCAGACGGCTTCCCGGGGGAATTCTACCAAACATTTAAAGAAGAACTAATTCCTATTCTCCTGAAACTGTTCCAAAAAATAGAAATGGAAGGAAAACTTCCAAACTCATTTTATGAGGCCAGCATCACCTTGATCCCAAAACCAGACAAGGATCCCATCAAAAAAGGGAGCTATAGACCAATATCCTTGATGAACACAGATGCAAAAATACTCAACAAAATACTAGCCAATAGGATTCAACAGTACATTAAAAGGATTATTCACCACGACCAAGTGGGATTTATTCCAGGGCTGCAAGGTTGGTTCAACATCCACAAATCAGTCAATGTGATAGAACACATCAATAAAAGAAAGAACAAGAACCATATGATACTCTCAATAGATGCTGAAAAAGCATTTGACAAAGTACAGCATCTCTTCCTGATCAAAACTCTTCAAAGTGTAGGGATAGAGGGCACATACCTCAATATCATCAAAGCCATCTATGAAAAACCCACCGCAAATGTCGTTCTCAATGGAGAAAAACTGAAAGCCTTTCCGCTAAGGTCAGGAACACGGCAGGGATGTCCATTATCACCACTGCTATTCAACATAGTACTAGAGGTCCTAGCCTCAGCAATCAGACAACAAAAGGAAATTAAAGGCATCCAAATCGGCAAAGAAGAAGTCAAATTATCACTCTTCGCAGATGATATGATACACCATGTGGAAAACCCAAAAGACTCCACTCCAAAACTGCTAGAACTTATACAGGAATTCAGTAAAGTGTCAGGATATAAAATCAATGCACAGAAATCAGTTGCATTTCTCTACACCAACAGCAAGACAGAAGAAAGAGAAAATAAGGAGTCAATCCCATTTATAATTGCATCCAAAACCATAATATACCTAGGAATAAACCTAACCAAAGAGGCACAGAATCTATACTCAGAAAACTATAAAGTACTCATGAAAGAAATTGAGGAAGACACAAAGAAATGGAAAAATGTTTCATGCTCTTGGATTGGAAGAATAAATATTGTGAAAATGTCTATGCTACCTAAAGCAATCTACACTTTTAATGCAATTCCTATCAAAGTACCATCCATCTTTTTCAAAGAAATGGAACAAATAATTCTAAAATTTATATGGAACCAGAAAAGACCTCGAATAGCCAAAGGGATATTGAAAAAGAAAGCCAAAGTTGGTGGCATCACAATTCCGGACTTCAAGCTCTATTACAAAGCTGTCATCATCAAGACAGCATGGTACTGGCACAAAAACAGACACATAGATCAATGGAACAGAATAGAGAGCCCAGAAATAGACCCTCAACTCTACAGTCAACTAATCTTCGACAAAGCAGGAAAGAATGTCCAATGGAAAAAAGACAGCCTCGTCAATAAATGGTGTTGGGAAAATTGGACAGCCACATGCAGAAAAATGAAATTGGACCATTTCCTTACACCACACACAAAAATAGACTCAAAATGGATGAAGGACCTCAATGTGCGAAAGGAATCCATCAAAATCCTTGAGGAGAACACAGGCAACAACCTCTTCGACCTCTTCCGCAGCAAAATCTTCCTAGGAACAACGCAAAAGGCAAGGGAAGCAAGGGCAAAAATGAACTATTGGGATTTCATCAAGATCAAAAGCTTTTGCACAGCAAAGGAAACAGTTAACAAAATCAGAACACAACTGACAGAATTGGAGAAGATATTTGCAAACAACATATCAGATAAAGGACTAGTGTACAGATTCTATAAAGAACTTAGCAAACTCAACACCCAAAGAACAAATAATCCAATCAAGAAATGGGCAGAGGACGTGAAGAGACATTTCTGCAATGAAGACATCCAGATGGCCAACAGACACATGAAAAAGTGCTCCATATCACTGGGCATCAGGGAAATACAAATCAAAACCACAATGAGATATCACCTCACACCAGTCAGAATGGCTAAAATCAACAAGTCAGGAAATGACAGATGCTGGTGAGGATGCGGAGAAAGGGGAACCCTCCTACATTGTTGGTGGGAATGCAAGCTGGTGCAGGCACTCTGGAAAACAGCATGGAGGTTCCTCAAAATGTTGAAAATAGAACTGCCCTATGACCCAGCAATTGCACTATTGGATATTTACCCTAAAGATACAAACGTAGTGATCCAAATGGGCACGTGCACCCAAATGTTTATAGCCTCAATGTCCACAATAGCCAAACTATGGAAAGAACCTAGATGTCCATCAAGAGATGAATGGATCAAGAAGATGTTGTATATGTACACAATGAAATACTATGCAGCCATCAAAAGAAATGAAATCTTGCCATTTGCGACAACATGGATGGAACTAGAGCGTATCATGCTTAGCGAAATAAGTCAAGCAGAGAAAGACAACTATCATATGATCTCCCTGATATGAGGAAGTGGTGATGCAACATGGGGGCTTAAGTGGGTAGGAGAAGAATAAATGAAACAAGATGGGATTGGGAGGGAGACAAACCATAAGTGACTCTTAATCTCACAAAACAAACTGAGGGTTGCTGGGGGGAGGGGATTTGGGAGAAGGGGGTGGGATTATGGACATTGGGGAGGGTATGTGCTTTGGTGAGTGCTGTGAAGTGTGTAAACCTGGTGATTCATAGACCTGTACCCCTGGGGATAAAAATATATGTTTATAAAAAATAAATAATTTTAAAAAAGAATGATGTAGTGTCCTTCTGTATCTTTGACTACAGTCTTTAGTTTAAAATCTAATTTATCTGATATGAGAATCACTACCCCAGCCTTCTTTTGAGGCCCATTGACATGAAAGATGCATCTCCATCCCTTCACTTTCAATCTCGGTGTATCATCAGGTTCAAAATGGGTCTCTTGTAGACAACATATGGATGGGTCCTGTCATTTTATCCAATCTGCAACCCTGTGCCCTTTTATGGGCGCATTTAGGCCATTCACATCGAGAGTGATTATTGATAGATACGTTTTTATTGACATCATGTTACCTTTGAAGTCTTTCTGTAGATTGTCTCTATATTTCTGTTCAATGCTATTCTTAGGATATTTCCTCTTTTATAGAACTCCCCTTAATATTTCCTGCAGTGTCGGCTTGGTGGTTGCGTAGTCTTTTAAGCCTTGCCGGTCTTGGAAACTCTTTATCTCTCCATCCATTTTCAATGTCAGTCTTGCTGGATAAAGTATTCTTGGCTGCAGGTTCTTCTCATTTAGTGCCCTGAATATATCTTGCCAGCCCTTTCTGGCTTGCCAGGTCTCTGTGGACAGGTCTGATGTTATTCTGATGGGCTTTCCTCTGTAAGTAAGGAGCCTCTTTGTCCTAGCAGCTTTCAAGAGATTATACCTACAATTATGATTCCTCAATTTGACTATCAGGTGCCTTGATGTTTTTTTGGAATGTATAATCTTGGGTGGAGACCGTTCGGCCTCTAGTACATGAACTCTGCTTCCATTCTCGAGATTGGGAAAATTTTCATGAAGAACTTGTTCCACTATATTTTCTAGACTTCTATATTTCTCCTCCCCTTCAGGGATTCCAATAATTCTGATGTTCGAATGTTTCATGGCATCATTTATTTCCCTGATTCTGTTTTTGTGGTTTCTAAGCTGTTTGTTCCAGGCTTCCTCCTGATCCTTTCTCTCTATCTGTTTGTCCTCCAGATCACTAATTCTATCTTCTGCCTCAGTTACTCTAGCTTTGAGAGAGTTTAGATTAGATTGGAACTCATTGAGAGCATTGTGAACCTCAGCCCTGGTAGCTTTTAACTCCGCCCTAACATTGTGAACATCATCTCTGGTCGCTTTCAGCTCACCCCTAATAAATTCCATTTGGTCATCCATGGCTTTCTCCAACCTAGCTATTGTCTGGATAATTGTTAGCCTGAATTCTTTTTCCGACATATTGTCTATGTTGATAGCCATTAGCTCTGTTGCTCTGTTGGTGGGAATGCAAGTTGGTGCAGCCACTTTGGAGAACAGTGTGGAGATTCCTCAGGAAATTAAATTAGAACTTCCCTATGACCCTGCAATTGCACTACTGGGTACTTACCCCAAAGATACAGATGTAGTGAAAAGAAGGGCCATCTGTACCTCAATGTTTATAGCAGCAATGGCCACGGTTGCCAAACTGTGGAAAGAACCAAGATGCCTTTCAACAGATGAATGGATAAGGAAGATGTGGTCCATATACACTATGGAGTATTATGCCTCCATCAGAAATGATGAATACCCAACTTTTGTAGCAACATGGATGGGACTGGAAGAGATTATGCTGAGTGAAATAAGTCAAGCAGAGAGAGTCAATTATCATAGGGTTTCACTTATTTGTGAAGCATAACAAATAGCATGGAGGACATGGGGAATTAGACGTACTAGAGGCCGAACGGTCTCCACCCAAGATTATACATTCCAAAAAAACATCAAGGCACCTGATAGTCAAATTGAGGAATCATAATTGTAGGTATAATCTCTTGAAAGAGAGAAGGGAGCTGGGGGAAATTGGAAGGGAAGATGAACCATGAGAGACTATGGACTCTGAAAAACAATCTGAGGGTTTTGAAGGGGCGGGGGGTGGGAGGTTGGGGTACAAGGTCGTGGGTATTATAGAGGGCACAGATTGCATGGAGCACTGGGTGTGGTGGAAAAATAATGAATACTGTTATGCTGAAAATTTAAAAAAAAAGAGATCCTATGGAATGGGAAAAGATATTTGCATTGAGATACCTGATAAAGGGTTAGTATCCCAAAATCTATGAAGAATTTATTAAACTCAACACCCAAAAACCAAACAATCCAGTTAAGAAATGGACAGCAGTCATGAATAGACACTTTTCCAAAGAAGACATCCAGAAGACCAACAGACATACAAAAAGATGATCAACATTACTCATCATCAGGGAAATACAAGTCAAAACCACAATAAGATATCACTTCACACCTGTCAGAATGACTAAAATTAACAACACAGGAAACAACAAATATTGGTAATGTGGAGAAAGGGGAACCCTCTTACACTGTTGGTGGGAATGCAAACTGGTGCACCCAGTGTGGAAAACAGTATGAAGGTTCCTCAAAAAGTTAGAAGTAGAACTACCCTATGATACACCAGTTGCACTACCAGGTATTTACCCAAAGGATACGAAAATACAGATCTTAAGGGGTATATGCACCCTGATGTTTATAGCAACATTATCATCAATATTCAAGCAATGGAAAAAGCCCAATATCCCTTGACTGATGAATGAATAAAGAAGTGGTATATATATAATGACATTATAATAATATATTATATATATGATATATATAATATATATAATGACATTATAATAATATAATAGAACATAATATAATTATAATATGTGAGATATATAATATATATTGTATATATATAACAGAATATTGATCTTATTATATCTATCTATATATAACAGAATGTTAACTCAGCCATCAAAAAGAATGAAATCTTGCCATTTGCAATGACAAGGGTGTAACTAGAATGTATTACGCTAAGTGAAATAAGACGATCAGAGAAGACGATCAGACAAATAAGATTATCAGAGAAGACAAATCCCACCATATGATCTCACACATATGTAGAATTTAAGAAAGAAGACAGAGGAACATAGGGGAATGGGGGAGGGGAAGAGAGAGACAAACCATAAGCAACTTTTAACAATGGTGAACAAACTGAGGGTTGATGGAGGGAGGTGGGAGGGGGATGGGGTAGATGGGTGATGGGTATAAAGAGGAACTTGTGATGAGCACTGGGTGTCGTGTGTAAGTGATGAATCACTGAATTCTACTCCAGAAACCAATATTGCACTGTATGTTAACTAAAATTTAAATTAAAAAATAATTTAAAAAAGGTAAAAATCCGCAGCTTTAACAACTACATGTGGCTCTATGAGTTTCCAAGGATTGTTAACATGAACTAGATCCATTCCTCATTCTCTTTAAAACAACAAGAAATAGAAGAAATCCCTTGGTATGTTGTATGGAAAATGTGCTAAAAATGTTGGGGAAAACTGGACGGGAACCATCATGTATGTCAACCCACCTCCTGACTATGTCACCTGAGTGTGAATATAGAGTCACTCTCCACAATTTGAGAATATGCTGGTGAAGAAAATGGAAGCATATTTTAATGATGCTTTATCAGATGTTCTCAACTGGCATGGAATTCTTTGAGGAGACACTGAAGCTGAATTGGAAACCCTGGTCTAGATGAGGATGTGGAAATACCTGAATGGCAGTGATCAGGTAATAGCACTTAACCATCACAGGTAATGGGAGTGTGGTGACCATAATGGACATCAAGGTCAAGATGGTAGTAAGAAAGGCTTGATGTTATAGATCACTGACTGTAGTCAATTGATCACGGAGTCTGAAGGAATAAAATTGATGAGTCCTGCAGGATTTGAGGAATTCTTTGTGGTGGTCACATCCCCTATGAACAGAACATTTGACATATTAAGATAGTTTGGAGTGCTGACTCTGAGCTCATTCCTGAGTTCCTAAAGGAGGAGTGGCCAAGGGAAAATTCATTTAATATAAAAAAAAATTGTGTAGCAAGACTTGTCAAAAAAGAGAGAGAGAGAGAGAGAGAGAAAGGACCCAAATTAATAAAATCATTAATGGAAGAGGAGAGCTCACAACCAACACCAAAGAAATACAAACAATTATAAGAACATATTATAAGAAAACATATGCCAACAAATTAGGCAATCTGGAAAAAATGGATGCATTGCTAGAATCATATAAACTACTAAAATTGAAATGAGAAATAGAAAACTTGGACAGACCCATAACCATCAAGGATATTGAAACAGTAATCAAAAAACTCTCTCTGGAAAACAGTATGGAGGTACCTCAAAAAGTTGAAAAGCTATCCTACAACCTAGCAGTTGTACTACTAGGTATTTACCCTAAGGATACAAACGTAGTGATCTGAAGGGGCATGTACACCCAAATGTTTATAGCAGCAATGTCCACAAAAGCCAAACTATGGAAAGAGCCTAGATCTCCATTGACAGATAAGTGTATAAAGAAGATGTGGTGTATATATACAATGGAATACTATGCAGCCATCCAAAAAAACCCCAAAATCTTGCCATTTGCAATGATGTGAATGGAACTGGAGGGTATTATGCTAAGCAAAATAAGTTAATCAGAGAAAGACAATTATCATATGATCTCGCTGATATAAGGAACTTGAGAAACAAGAGAGAGGATCATAGGGGAAGGGAGGGAAAAATGAAACAAGATGAAACCAGAGAGGGAGACAAACTATAAGAGACTCTTAATCTCAGGAAACTCTTAATCTCAGGTTGCTGAAGGGGAGGTAGGTGTGAGGGATGGGGTGGCTGGGTGATGGACATTGGGGAGGATATGTGCCACGGTGAGTATTATGAATTGTGTAAGACTGATGAATCACAGACCTATACCACTGAAACAAATAATACATAGTATGTTAACTAAAAAATTAAAAATTAAATAATTATCCCAGCAAACAAGACTCCAGAGATGGATGGCTTCCCAGGGAAATTCTATCAAACATTTAAAGAAGAATTATTATCTGTTCTTCTGGAGCTCTTCCAAAGAAATAAAAATGGAAGGAAAACTTCTGAACTTATTCTATGAAGCCCCCATTACCCTGACCCCAAAATCAGACAAGGACCCCACCAAAGAGAATAATTACAGACCAATATTGCTGATAAATATGGATGCAAAAATTCTCCCCAAGATACTAGCCAATAGGATACAATAGTGCATTAAAAGGATTATTCACCATGACCAGGTGGGATTTATTCCAGGGCTGCAAGGATGGTTCAGCATTTGCAAATCAATCAATGTGATAGACTACATAAATAAAAGAAGGGACAAGAACCATATGATCCTTTCTAGAGATGCAAAAGAAGCATTAGACAATATATGGCCTCTTTTCTTGAGTAAAACTATTCTTCGTATAGGGATAGAGGTAACATACCTCAACATCATAAAAGCCATCTATGAAATCCCCACAGTGAATATCTTTCTCAATGGTGAAAAACTTTAAGGTTTTTTACATTTTTAAACATTTCCTTTAAGGTCAGGAACATGACAGGGATGTCCACTCTCACCATTGTTGTTCAACAAAGTTCTAGATGTCCTTGCCTCAGCAATTAGACAACAAAAAGAAATAAAAGACATCCAAGTTGGCAAAAAAGAAATCAAACTTTCACTCTTCACAGATGGTATGATACGTTATGTAGAAAACCCAAAGACTCCACACATAAATTGCTAGATCTCATACAGGAATTCAACAATGTGGCAGAATATAAAATCAATGCACAGAAATCAGTTACATTTTCATACACTAAGAATGAGAGAGAAGAAAATGAAATTAAGGAACTGATTCTATTGACAATAGCACCAAACACCATAAGATACCTAGCAATAAACCTAATCAAAGAGATAAAGGATCTCTACCCTGGAAACTATAAAATATTCATGAAAGAAACTGAGGGAGACAGAAAGAAATGGACTAATGTCCTACATTTGTGGATTGGAAGAACAAATATTGTTAAAATGTCTGTGCTTCCCAGAGGACTAGAAACCTTCAATGCAATTCCTATCAAAATACCACCGATATGTTCTCAGAGCTAGAACAAATAATCCTAAAATTTTTTGGAACCAGAAAAGACCTTGAATAGCCAAAAGAAAGTTGAAAAAGCAACTGGGTGATGGGCATTAAGGCAGACACATGATGTGATGAGCACTGGATGTTATACGCAACTAATAAATCATTGAACACTACATCAAAAATTAATGATGTACTGTATGTTAGCTAATTGAATTTAAACTTAAAAAAGAAGATAAAAAAGAAAACCAAAGCTGGTGTCATCACAGTTCTGGACTTCAAGCTGTAGTACAAAGCTGTAATCATCAAGATAGTGTGGTACTGGCACAAAAACAGACACATAGATCAGTGGAACTGAGTAAAGAACCCAGAAATGGAACCTCAATTCTACGGTCAACTACTCTTTGACAAAGCAGGAAAGGATATTGAAAGGAAAAAAGACAGTCTCTTCAACAAATGGTGTTGGGGAAATTGGACAGCCACATGCAGAAGAATGAAATTGGACCATTTTCTTACACCATAAACATAAACATACTCCAAATGGATGAAAGACCTAAATGTCAGACAGGAATCCATCACAATCCTAGAAGAGAACATAGGCAGCAACCTCTCTGACCTTGGCCACAGCAACTTCTGTCTAGACACATCTCCAAAGGCAAGGGAAACAAAGGCAAAATGAACTATTGGGAGTTCATCAAGATAAAAAGCTTTTTCACAGCAAAGGAAATAGTCAGCAAAACCAAAAGACAACCTACAAAATGGGAGAAGATAGTTGCAAACGTCTTATGGGATAAAGGGTTAATATCCAAAATCTGTAAAGGATTTATCAAACTCAACACCCAAAGAACATATAATCCAGTCAAGAAATGGACAGAAAAAATGAACAGACATTTCTCCAAAGAAGACATGCAAATGGCCAACAAACTCATGAAACAATGCTCAACATCACTCAGCATCAGGGAAATACAAATCAAAACCACAATGAGATACCACCTCACAGCAGTCAGATGGCTTAAAATTAACAAATCAGGAAATGGCAAATTTTGGCAAGGATACAGAGAAAAGGGAACCCTCTTACACTGTTGGTGAGAATGCAAGTTGGTACAGCCACTCTGGAAAACAGTATGGAGATTTTTCAAGAAGTTGAAAATAGAACTTCCCTATGACCCAGCAATTACACTATTAGGCATACACCCCAAAGATACAAAAGTAGTGATCCAAAGAGGCACCTGTACCCCAATGTTTATAGCAGCAATGTTCACAATAGCCAAACTATGGAAGGAGCCCAGATGTCTAGATGTCTATTGACAGATGTGGGATGGATACACACACACACATGCACACACACACACACACACGCATACACACACATACACACACATACACACATACACACATGCATGCACAATGAAATATTATTCAGCCACGAAAATGGAAATCTTGCCATTTCCAATGATGTGGATGGAACTAGATGGTATTATGCTAAGCAAAATAGGTCAATCAGAGAGAGATGATTATCATATGATTTCACTTATACGTGAAATTTAAGAAACAAAACAGAAGAGTATAGAGGAAGGGAGGGAAAAGTAAAATGTAATAAGACGTAATAAGAGAGGGAGACAAACCATAAGAGATTCTTAACTATAGGAAAGAAACTGAGAGTTACTAGAGGGGAGGACTGTGGGGGGATGGGGTAACAGGGTGATGGGTGTTAAGGAGGACATGTGATGTAATGAGCACTGGGTGTTAATGCACAAGTGATGAATCACTGAACTCTACTACTGAAACTAATAATACACTATATGTTAATTAATTGAATTTAAATTTAAAAAATAAAATTTATTGATCAAAATGTATTGCTAAGCATTGTGGAAACACTGGGAAAACAGTCATGAGCCATGGTACTGGCTACCATAAATAAGAAGGGAAGGTAGATGTGTTGAAAGGAAACAGTATAATGGTGCTGTAGGAGATGTACGGGGGCTACAGGAACATAGTTGTAGCAGGGATAATCAGAAAACTGTTCCTGTAGGAACTGGCTGACAAACTTAGACCTGAAGCATCAGAATGAGTTAGCCAGGCAAAATAAAGGAAAGGGGGTATTCTCTGCTGAGTAAATGCCATGTATGGAGGCAAGGAGATGAGAAAGAAAAGGGAAGGTAATTAAATAAATTAAAGAATGAGTCTGTCTAGAAATGTATGATTATAGATATATCCTTCTAACATACTACAAAACTCCTGAACATGTTAGACAAAATGGAGCAAACATTCTTTCAAAATATAATTGAAGTAACAAACAGACTAAAGCACTATACAGAGGCTAAGAAAAAAGGAAACCAAAACACAATGCTGTAAGCACAAAAGCTGACACCATAGCTTCCCTGAAGGAGGTTAGTGATCCCAGTAACATAGCATTTGGGATTCAATGACCATGTGAGGATGAGAGACAAGGCCTTAAATGTACTCCCAGGCTGATGAGACTTTGGTCTTTTTGCCCACCAGGAGCAAACACAAAACTTCTCTGGAGGGGCATTCTCTATAGGACTCACAAGGCCCTGCCAAATAGAAGACCAAATTCTAAAATCACAAAACACAGGAAGAAAGACTCTCTGATGAGCAAGAGTCAACAAACACAACAAACAGCACAATTAGACCCCTAGGAATTTCAGCTAATAGAATGACAATATGGAGACTTAGAAATAGTGTATTTAAGTAAGGACATAAAAGAAGTGTAAAAGTAAGAAAAGAGCAAGTTATTATTTTTAAAAGATTGATGTGAAAAGAATCAAGAGAAGCTTCTAAAATTGAAAAATATAGTCATTGAAAATGAAAACCTAATACTCAGTTTAAAAAGACCATAGCCTGGTGATGGGTATTAAGGAGAGCACGTATTGCATGGAGAACTGGGTATTATACACAAACAATGAATCATGGAACACTACATCAAAAACTAATGATTTATTGTACGGTGACTAACATAACATAATAAAATTTTAAAAATGGACCATTAACCTGAAAAGAGAAGCAAAGACCTAGAAGATAGATTTGATATGCTTAACCAGAACACAGCAGAAACAGTATAAAGAGGGAGACAATGAAAGAGAGGTGAAGATAAGTGGAAGGAAGACTTAGAAGGGCCAATATGCATCTAAAATATGTTCCAGAAGAGAGTCCAGAGAAAATATTTTAAAGGTTAATGGCTGAGAATATTTCAAAATTGCTGAAAGACGTAAGTCCTTACATGAAAGAAGCACAAGCCCTAAGCTGGGTTTTAAAAAGGAAAAAAAGAGAAATCTATAACTCGGTATATTGTAGTAAAACTACAGAACATCAAAGACAAGGCAGACAGAGTGATAATGGAGATTACCACTGTGGAATGACAATCAGACTGATGGATGCTTTCAGGAGGAACAATAGAAGTCAGGAGACAATCTGGAAGCACATACGCTATAATATCATTTAAGAGTGAGACCAAAGTAGGAATTTTAAGGCAAATAGGGATTGAAAGAACTTTTAAACAGATACTACTAGAGGAAGAAAGTTGTACCCAGATGCAGGAACAAGTGTTAAAGAAACAGACTGGACTAAAATTAATTGCAAACCATCATGTTTTATTTGTGTAAAGACCGTTAAAAAAAAAAAAAACAACAACAACAACTCTGGAGGTCTGTTGAAGAAAGAGTCATTTGAATCACCATCCACTGAAATTTAGTCCCTGACATGAGTCAGTTAATAGACCCAGACTCCCTCAATTAAGGTAAATCCAGGGAATGAATGAAAATGTATAATGTGAGGGCACCTGGGTAGCTCAGTTGGTTAAGTGACTGCCTTCAGCTCAGGTCATGATCCTGGAGTCCTGGGATTGAGTCCTGCATTGGACTCCCTGCTCAGCTCTCTCTGACTCTCTCCCCTCTCGTGCTCTCTCTCACACACACACTCTATCTCTCTCAAGTAAATAAATAAGATCTTTTAAAAAAAATGTATAATGTGAACCATAATTCTAATATTTCTCCAAGGGATATTTAGATAAGTGTATATGCACTACTGAAGGGGAAATATTCACACTTTTTAATGCTTACTAGACATTGACTTACAGCTGATATTAATGCCTTGCAATGCAGAATGGTCCATCAGCCAGAGGGAAGCTAATGATGGCCAGACGATGAATTTTGAATGGGAAGAAACGGAAGAAATCTCCATGTTGCCTCTGTTGCACATGGAATAAGAGCTATTGTACTAAGAAGGGCTAAAAAGTAACTAAGTTGTTCCCTCCCTAACAAGATACTAAATGAAAAGTGATATGATATGCTTGTAGAAATATCAGATAATTTGTGCCACCAACTGAGTATTATAAGATGCAGAGATAGTGATTTATATCTCATTCCGATTCTAATTTTATTCAGTGTAAGAGATGGATGGTCCTCGGAGCATGAGTGGGATTATCATAAATATAATCAGGTGGTGACTCCAAAAAAGTTGCTTTCCCAGATGTGGCTTCCTTCCTGAAATAAACCAATCCTCTTTTCTAGACTGCAGTTAGCAGAGAACACTAAAAGCAGTTTGCTTTCTTGGGCATAGAAAATTCTATACTTATGTATATTGTATCTCCAAGTCTGGGCTCCAGTTTAATCTTTGGAGATTTTAACTACACCACCATCCAATAGGAATTATGCTAGTCCATTTTTTATGACATCATCCTGATAGAATCTAGAGAGGATAAAGGAGCAAGTACCTTAGATACCTTGGAAAGGATCATGAGATTCCAGAGGTTTTGAATTAAATCCCTTGAAATGATAGGATCCTATGTCTGTGAAATTGCTTAGGGGCCTATTGGTTTAGATATGTCAAGTAATTCCTTCCAATGTGGAGGACAATTTGCTTCAATTTTTTTCCGTTTTCAGTAATGAGGCACAGTGCTTGCTGGTCCAACTGGAATTTTAAAGATAAAAATTGTCATATTCTGTAATGTGTCAAGATACAAAATTAATGCACAGAAATCAGTTGCTTTCTTATACACTAACAATGAAAATATGAAAAAAGAAATTAGAGAATCAGTTCCATTTACTATAACACCAAGAACCATAAGATACCTGGGAATAAACCTAACCAAAGAGGTAAAGGGTCTGTACTCGAGGAACTACAGAACACTCATGAAAGACACTGAAGGCACAAAAAGATGGAAAAGCATTCCATGCTCATGGATCAGAAGAATAACCATTGCTAAAATGTCTATATTGCCCAGAGCAATCTATAGTTTCAATGCCATTCCAATCATAATTCCACTGGCATTTTTCAAACTTCTGGAACAAACAATCCTAAACTTTGTATGAAACTAGAAAAGACGCTGAATTGCCAAAGAAATGTTGAAAAAGAAAACAAAACTGGCAGCATCACGTTGCCTGATTTCAAGCTTTACTACAAAGCTGTGATCACCAAGACAGCATGGTACTGGCACAAAAACAGACACGTAGACCAGGAGAATAGATTAGAGAGCCCAGATATGGACCTGCAACTCTATGGACAAATAATCTTTGACAAAGCAGGGAAAAATATCCAGTGGAAAAAAGACAGTCTCTTCCATAAATTGTGCTGGGAAAATTGAAGAGCTATGTATAGAAGAATGAAACTGGACCATTCTCTTACACCATACACAAAGATAAACTCAAAATGGATAAAAGACCTCAACCTGAGGCAGGAATTCATCAAAATCCTAGAGGAGAACATAAGCAGTAACCTCTTTCACATCGACCATGGCAACTTCTTTCAAGACATGTCCCCAAAAGCAAAGGAAACTAAAGTGAAAATGAACTTTAAGGACTTCACCAAGATCAAAAGCTTCTGCACAGCAAAGAAATAGTCAACAAAACAAAGAGGCAACCCATGGAATGAGAGAAGATATTCCCAAATGACACTACAAACAAAGGGCTGATATCCAAGATCTATAAAGAAGTCCTCAAACTCAACAGTCAAAAAACAGATAATCATGTCCAAAAATGGGCAGAAGACATGAACAGACACTTCTCCAATGAAGACATATGAATGGCTAACAGATACATGAATAAATGTTCATCATCACTAGCCATCAGGGATATTCAAATCAAAACCACATTGAGATACCACCTTACACCAGTCAGAATGGCCAAAATTAACAAGATAGGAAACAACAAGTGTTGGGAGGATGTGGAGAAAGGGGAATCCTCTTACACTGTTGGTGGGAATGCAAATTGGTGCAGCCACTTTGGAAAACAGTGTGGAGATTCCTTAAGAAATTAAAAATAGAGCTACCCTATGACCTTACAATTGCACTACCAGGTGTTTACCCCAAAGATACAGACGAAGTGAAAAGAAGGGTCATCCGTACCTTCAATGTTCATAGAAGCAATGAACAATCACCAAACTGTGGAAAGAGTCAAGATGCCCTTCAACAGATGAATAGATAAAGAAGATATGGTCCATATATACAATGGAATATTACACCTCCACCAGAAAGGATGAATACCCAACTTTTGTATAGACATGGACAGGACTGGAGGAGGTTATGCTGAGTGAAATAAGTCAAGCAGAGAGAATCAATTATCATATAGCTTCACTTACTTGTGGAGCATAAGGAGTAACATGGAAGGAATTAGGAGAAGGAAAGGAAAAGTGAATTGGGGTAAATCAGAGGGGGAGAAAAAGCATGAGAGACTGTGGACTCTGAGAAACAAACTAAGGGTTTTGGAAGGGAGGAGGGTGGAGGAAATGGGTGAGTCTGGTGGTGGGTGTTAAGGAGGGCACTATTGCATGGAGCACTGGGTGTGGTGCATAAACAATGAATCTTTGAACACTGAAAAATAAAATAATTTTTTTTTAAATGCCATATTTGGTTGTCCTGCTCTAACCCGTTTTGTAGATGACAAGAAAAACAGCCAGTACTGAGTGTGGCCGAGAGCAAATGAAGGCTCTCTGATTCTCTTGGGCTCCAAGTCAAGCCGCTCTGCCATTAAGCCCTTATGACTCAAGAAATTGAACAGTGCTTGAAGCATCTATAACAGATCATGGTGCCATATAGAGTCTGCAGTAATCCCTGGTAACAGAATTATATTAGTAGAGCCTAGAGTTGAAGTAAACCCATGGCTCCATCAGCAAGTAGCTATTGGCTTTTAAAGAAACTATTCCTAGCTCGCTATGGGCACTGGTAGAGACTGACCATGAAAAGAGAGGTGATTGTTTGACTTCAGTTCCCCAGCACACACTGGGTGTTGACTAATCTACTAAGCCATTAAGTCTAGTGTAGCCAATAGGACTTCATCACCAAAGATAAATGGTATATACAAAACTGGGTTTTTATTCCTCTCTCTGCTGCCATCTGTTCCGCAACCCACACATTTGAGTTTAATGGGAGTCTCTCATGATCTAGTGACTGAGGAGAAAGACTCTGTAGTCTGATTTAATGAAGGGTTCTATAAGATGTGCTGGAACCAGGTGGAGATAGGCTGCTGTGTTATTACAGTAATAATTAGATGCAGACCTAAGCACTGTGGGAGAAGGAAAATCAAAACAATGAGGGAAACTTTGATAAATGCATGATACTCTTTTTCCTAAAATTTTTCCTGAAAAATACAGAAGTCTGAAATCAGGACTTGCACCGATGTATAGGGCTGTGGCTAATAATAGGAAGATGCAATAAGACTGGCAAAATTGTAAAAAGACTTGAGGAGGAGGTATGTGGATGGAACCTCTCCAGATGGGCCCAGAATTTGAGAATATTTGTGTCCCATGTGAATGCTCATAGAAGGGCAACCACTGTAAAAGAGGCTCTTACTGATTAGGTGAATTATAGGGGACTGTCTCTCTTTTTAAAAAAGATTTTTCAAATTTATTTGAGAGAGAGATCACATGACCAGTGGGGAAAGGCAAAGAGAGAGGGAGAAGTAGACTCCCCACTGAGCAGGGAGACTGATGTGGAGCTTGATCCCGAGACCCTGAGATCATGACCTGAGCTGAAGGCAGATGCTTAATTAATGAGCCACCCTGGTGCCTCTTTACGGGAGCCTCTATGCAAGCAAGTCAGCCTTTTTCCGAGGGCTTGAACAACACTGCAGTGAATACTTCTACATATCTCCTTTGACTTGTGTAAAAAGATTCCGTAAGACAGTGTTTAATATTGTTAAAATATCTATACTATCCAAAGCAATCTACACATTTAATGCAATCCCTATCAAAATACCAACATCATTTTTCATAGAACTAGAACAAACAATCCTAAAACTTGTATGGATCCACAAAGACCCTGAATAGCCAAAGCAATTTTGAAAAAGAAAATGAAAGCTAGAGACATCACAATCCCTGACTGCAAGTTATATTATAAAGCTGTAATGATCAGAACAGTATGGTACTGGCACAAAAACAGACACATAAATCAATGGAACAAAATAGGGAGCTCAGAAATGGACCCTTAACTCTATGGTCAACTAGTCTTTGACAAAGCAGGAAAGAATATACAATGGAAAAAAGACAGTCTCCCCAACAAATGGTGTTGCGAAAACTGGAAAGTAAATGGAGAAAAATGAAACTTTCCTTCACCATACACAAAAACAAATTCAAAATGAATTAAAGATATAAATGTGAGAACTGAAACCATAAAAAGTGCTAGAAGAGTGCACAGGTACTAATTTCTCTGACATAGGCCATAGCAACATGTTTCTAGATACGTCTTCTGAGACAAGGCAAGTAAGAGCTAAAATAAACTATTGTGATTACATCCAAATAAAAAGCTTTTGCAAACATTTTTGACAGAGACCGCAGAAAGAAATACATTTTGTATTATGCCTTGGAAATCACAAATATATATACACATACTTATTATACATATAAGGAGTCATATATATGTATAAATGAAATAAAATCTTCATAAAACATTTCTTATGCATTATGTATTGCATGGAGCACTGGGTGTGGTGCATAAACAATGAATCTTGGAACACCGAAAAAAAAATTTTTTAAGTAATTAATTAATTAAAAAACATTAGTTATGCTTAGTACATGCAATGAAATCTTATATTTTCTATTCTGTTTTCCTCAAGTTAATTTAACAATAGTCACAACCCACTACATTAATTTCACAACACATTCACTGAAGTATTGTAGTCAGCAATTTGAAAAAGTATTGTTCTATGATATACACCTAAAAGTAGAATTTGCTGGATCATAGATCACGGGCATGACTTTACTAGGTTATTCTAAATACCTATAGTTATATGGTATATATCAATCATATATAATATATATATGTATCTAATACATGTTCCTGATATGAAACAGAGTTTAAAAGTGGTTAAGAAAGTAAAAGAAAGCCAGTAATGCTAATCTGGAGATTGAGGAGGACCAAGGCTGAGATGAAACTAGAGAAGTAGTCAAGGTTCACATCACTTAAGGTCTTTTAGGCCCTGTAAGGAGTTTGGACTTAACTCTAAGTTAAGTAGGAAGCTACTAGAGAGAATTAAGCAAAGGGATGGCCTTGATGAGATACATTTCTTTAGAAACACTATTGCTGGTTTTGGAAACAGTACTGGAGATGTGCCAGAGGAGATGTGTTAAGAATTATTTTCAGCAGTCCAAGAGATAGATGCTGTGAAGTTAGACTGGAGAGGTAGCAGCATATATGGAAATATTGGAGAGATATTTAAGAAGTAGAATTGACAACATTGGGTAATAGGATATTGTAGTGTGTGGGTGCAGAAGATTCAAAGGAAACTCATGTGTTTCTGACTTAGACAACTGAGTTGATGGTGTGAAAAGTTACTAAGATGGAGGAGACTGGGGCGCCTTCATGGCTCAATGGGTTAAGCATCTGCCTTCAGCTCAGGTCATGATCTCAGAATCCTGGGATTGAGCCCTGCATCTGGCTCTCTGCTCAGTGGGGAGTTTGCTTCCTCCCCTTTCTCTGCCTGTCTCTCTGCCTACTTGTGATCTCTTTCTCTCTCTCTCTCTCTCTCTCTCTCTCTCTCTGTTAAATAAATAAATAAAATCTTTAAAAAAGAGATGGAGGAGACTGAAAGAGTTTAGTGAAGAGAGGGGTGCCTTGTTGGCTCAGTGGGTTAAATGTCTGCCTTCAGCTCAGGTCATAGTTGCAGGGTCCTGGGATTGAGTCCCGTGTTGGGCTCCGTGCTCAGCCAGGAGCCTCTTTTTCTCTCTCACTCTCCTTCTGTCACTCTCCCTGCTTTTGCTCTCTCTGTGTCAAATAAATAAATTGAAAGTATTCAAAAAAAAAGTTTAGTGAAGAAGATCATGAGTTCACTTATGTTCATTTTGAGGAGTGGGCATCACCGTAATTCTTTCAGCTGCTGATACCAATGCAGATGCCAACAGAATGCCCAGTTAGGGGTAGTTGAAACAAACAAGACCTAAACTTTCACAAAACGAAAGGTCTTGGTGTGAAGATGGTTGTTGGAGTTGGTTCAGTGATTCAAAATATCAATGCTGACATCCCTGTAATTCACTTGGCTTTTTTCCTCATGGCCACAAATGCTGTTCAAAGCAGGAGAAGTTTTTCTTCCTTCGAAACTTCATCATTTTGTACAAAAAGGGAAGTTTCTCCCTGGAAGAATTCCTCTTGTATCACATTAGCCACCTTTGCATGCCCACTCTTAGGCCAATCAATAACTAAGAGGATTCTGAACACTACCACTCATTTAGATCAATTCTCACTTCCTCCTTGAAATCAAGGGATCTCTGTGAAATATCTGCATCGGAAAGGTGAAGCAGGAAATTGTTGTGGGTAGGCCAAGGACAGTGGTTGCCACAACATAAAAGGGGGGATGTTGATGACTCTATTAGTTATATGAATCCAAAGAACAAAGTGAAGTCCAGACTGGAAATATAAACTATGCCATCAGCTGCCAGGAAAAAACACGGTGGCATAGAGTCAAATCACAGAACTTCCCTCCTCCTATGCCTACTAAAGTGAACTCCGAAGAAAAATAGCAAAATCCAGCAAAAAGCACACAAGGCACAACAAAACAAGGAAGCTAATCTCATGCCATAAATTTGAAAAACGTTAGAGCCCCGACCCTCTGAGTGACTACTCACCACCACCACTATTACCACCATTCTGTGAACCCTTGAGCTACAGTGAGATGGATCAATAGACACACATCCTACAGTGTAGTCCTGAAAAGGGGGAGAAAATTTTCCAGATAAGCTAAATACGAGTGTGGGAGAACTGATCTACTGCATATCAGAGAAAATAGCAGACTGAACACGGCTTTCGATTTAAGTATAAGCATCATGAAAAGAAACAGGCTATTATGCAAATGCAGTAAAACAAAAAAAAAGTAAACAGGAACATAAAATGCAAAGACAGGTTTAAAAACGCGTTTGAAGGAAAACACAACCCAAGGGACAAAAGAAAATTGCCCACTAGTGCATTATCTTCTAGAAGAACTTAATGACATTTTCTCATGCATTGGGAGACGTCTGAAATGATGTTCACCTGATGTTAATGATGGCTGATTTGGAGTGTGGCATTTTAAGGTGATTTTTTTTTCTTTCTTCTTTGTACTCTTCTGTATTGCTTGGATTTCTTATAATACGCACTTTTTAAGTACAGGTGGTACTTAGATCCATAGGTGTGTGAGAGATTTTTTTTAAGAGGGATAGTATAAAATGCAGAAGACTTTTAGGAGATAACTCTGAGGAATTTTTGTATTTAATGGTTACATATAGTGAAAGTTCATAGCAAAATAGGCTTAGAGTAGTAACCAGAGAACAAGAGGATAATGCAGTATGTTGTGGCTGATGTTTAGATGACAAGAGGGAAAGATAGGAGGATGGGGCAAATGGAAATAGGTTTATAGATTTAGTGGTAGAAGGTAAGTCTCATCTATGTTTTAGTATGTTTCAGTACTTCATCTGTTTTTATGTCTAAATAATATTCTATTGTATTGGTATAACGCATTTTTAAAACCCATTCATTCATTGATGGACATTTGGCCATTGTGAATAGTGCTGCTATGAATGTTCATGTATCAGTAGTTGTTTAAATACCTGTTCAATTTTGGGGGTTATATACTAGGAGTGGAACTTCTTTGTCATATCGGAATTCTATATTTAACTTTTTGAGGAACTGCCAAACTGTTTTATACACTGGCTGCACCATTTCACAGTCCCATCAGCAATATACATGAATTCCAATTTCTCTGTATCATTGGCAATAGTAGTCATTTTCTGTTTTCTGTGTGTTTTTTTTTTAATTATTATAGCCATCCTGGGCTCCTGGTTGGTTCAGTTGGTTAAGCATCTGACTCTTGGCTTTGGCTCACATCATGATTTTATGTGTTGTGAGATCAAGCCCCACGTCAGGCTCCATGCTCAGTGGGGAGTCTGCTTGAAGATTCCTTCCCTCTGTCCCTTAACCCACTCACTCTCACTCTCTGTCTTAAAAAAATATTAAAAATATTATAGCCATTCTAGTGGGTGTGAAGTGGCATCTTATTGTGCTTTGGATTTATAAAACCCCAATGACTAATACTTAGCATCTTTTCATGTTCTTATTGGCCATTTGTATATCTTTTTTGGAGAAATATCTATCTATTCAAGCACATGTCTTAATAGGGGTTGTCTTTGTTGTTGGATTATAAAAGTTTTTTTTTTTATATCCTGGATATTAGACCTTGTCAGATATATGATTTGCAAACATTTTATCACATTCTGTAGGTTTTCCTTTCACTTTCTTCATGGGGTTCTTTAATGTATAAGCTTTTAATTTTGATGAAGATCATTTTATCTTTTTTCATCTTTCTTTTTTTGAGAAAGAGAGGGCACACAAGAGTGGGGGTAGGGCAGCCGAAAAGGGAGAGAGAGAATTCTGAGCAGACTCTACAGTTAGGACAGCGCCTGACACAGGGCTCAATCCCACCATCCTGAGATCATCACCTGAGCTGAAATTGAGAGTTGGACACTTAACTGAGCTACCCAGGAGCCCCTCTATTTTTTCTTCTGATGTTGATCTTTTTTTGTGTCATATTTAAGACTCTATTGTCAAATCCAAGGTCATAAATATTTACTCCCATGCCTACATTTTCTTTTAAAAGCTTTATATTTTTAGTTCTTAAATTTAGTTTTTTGACTCATTTTAAGTTTTTGTATATCGTGTGCAACTTTATCTTTCTGCATGTGAATATTCAGCTATCCAAGCACCAGTTGTTAAAGAGTATTCTTTGCAGTTGAATGGTCTGGAAACTCTTATTGAAAATCAATTAACCTGGGACGCCTGGGTGGTTCAGTTGGTTAAGCAGCTGCCTTCGGCTCAGGTCATGATCCCAGCGTCCTGGGATGGAGTCCCACATCGGGCTCCTTGCCCTCCGCAGGGAGCCTGCTTCTCCCTCTGACTCTGCCTTCCACTCTGTCTGCCTATGCTCGCTCTCGCTCACTCTCTCTCTCTGACAAATAAATAAATAAAATCTTTAAAAAAAAAAAAAGAAAATCAATTAACCTTAGGGGTAAGAATTTATTTCTAGACTCTCAATTTCATTTCATTGGCCTATATGCCTATGTTTATGCCAGGACCATACTCTTTTGAAAACTGTAGCTTTATGTTTTAAAAATAGGAAAGTGGGGTACCTCGGTGGCTCAGGGGGTTAAGCCTCTGCCTTCGGCTCAGGTCATGATCTCAGGGTCCTGGGATCGAGTCCCACATCAGGCTCTCTGCTTGGCAGGGAGCCTGCTTCCTCCTCTTTCTCTCTGCCTGCCTCTCTGCCTACTTGTGATTTCTGTCTGTCAAATAAATTAAAAAATCTTAAAAAAAAAAAAAAAAGGAAAGTGCGTGTGTTCTGTCTTTGTTCATGTTAAGATTGTCCTGGCTATTTTTGGTCCCTTTCAATTCCATATAAAATTTAGAATTGGCTTTTTGTATTTCTGTAGAAAAGGTCACTGGGGGGACGCCTGGGTGGCTCAGTTGGTTAAGCAGCTGCCTTCGGCTCAGGTCATGATCCCAGCGTCCTGGGATGGAGTCCCACATCGGGCTCCTTGCTCAGCAGTGGGCCTGCTTCTCCCTCTGCCTCTGCCTGCCATTCTGTCTGCCTGTGCTTGCTCTCTCTCCCTCTCTCCCTCTGATAAATAAATAAAATCTTTAAAAAAAAAAAAAAAGAAAAGGTCATTGGGATATTTCAGATACTTCTGGAAGTGGTGATGAAAGGGGGGCTAAAAACAGAGGAATTGCATGAGTGTTGGTTTAAGAAGCACTTAGATTTCCATATTCCCTTGTCATTCTGTAAACTGGGTGATTTATTTCCTGTGTCCTGACCGAAGTCTGAAGAATTTTTCTTAGGAGAGGGTAAACCAGAGGGTCTCTGGAATGGCGACTCTAGACAAAACTGAGGTTAGGAAACCTATATTGCAATAGGGAGTTAAGAGAACATGTTTACAAAGACTATCAGTCACTTGAGGAAAGTCTGAACATGAAAATGAAGGATGGGAAGAAACTTGAAGGAAAGTATGCAGTAAGAAGAAAGCTTTGTTTAAAAGCTATTAACCGTTTCTCAGAAGTAAGATAAAATATTTATGAAACAAGAACAAAACACAATTTTTTAAACAAAAAAATGTGCTCTTTGAAATTAAAAAATACAGTTGACCCTTGAATAACTCAGAGGTGGAGGACTGACCCTGGTGGGGGATATGAGTGAAATAGGTGATGGGTATTAAAAAGAACACTTACTGTGGGGCACCTGGGTAGCTCAGTGGGTTAAGCCTCTACCTTCAGCCCAGATCATGATCCCAGGGTCCTGGGATCGAGCCCTGAATCGGACTCTCTGCTCAGCGGGGAGCCTGCTTCCTCCTCTCTCTCTGCCTACTTGTGATCTGGGTCTGTCAAATAAATAAATAAAATCTTTAAAAAAAAAGAACACTTACTGTCATGAGCACTGAGTAATGTATAGAATTGCTGAATTACTGCACTGTACACTTGAAAATATCATAACATAGTATGTTAATTACACTAGAATTTTTTAAATAATTAATAAATAAATTTTTTAAATGTGTATATGGGGCACCTGGGTGGCTCAGCCACTTAAGTGTTTAACTCTTGATTTCAGCTTAGGTCATGATCTTAGGTTGTGAGATTGAGCCCTGTGTCAGGCTCTGTGCTGAGCATGAAGTCTGCTTAGAATTCTCTCCCTCCCTCTGACCTTCCCCTCATCTGTCTCTAAAAAAAAAATCTAAATATAACTTTTGACTCCTCTGAAACTTAACTACTAATAACCTATTGTTGACTGGAAGTCTTACTGATAACATAAACTGTCAATGTATGTCACATATGATATATACTGTATTTTTATAATAAAGTGAACTACAGAGAAAGTTATTAAGAAAGTCATAAGGAAAATACATATATTATACTGTGCTATATTTACCCCCCAAAATGCATATAAGTGGACCCCCACAGTTCAGACACTTATTCTTTAGGGTCAACTATATTAGCAGAAATGAAAAACTTGTTGAAAGGGTTGGCTGATACATTTGAAGAAATACTCAAGGAAGTAAATCCAACCAGTTAATATGGAGAGAGAGAGAGACAGAAAGAGAGAGAGAGAGAGAAAAGAAATAAGAGGTCCAGACCAGAAAAGCTAATTTCTAATTAATAAGGATTGCTGATAGAACAGGAGAAAGCAGAAAGAAAGAAACAAAAAAATGAAGAAAAATCTCCAGAACCAAGGATTATAAATTTTTAGCTAGAGCAAGGGCAGGAGGAGCATGCGTGGCAATTTTAAGGAACAGTAAGGAGGCCAGTGTGGCTAGACTAGCATGAACAAAGGGACAGTGGAAAAAAAGGTCAGAAAGTTGTTATGGGTGATATGGGAAGGCCTGACAAACTAAAGATTTGGACTTTTACTCTGAGTAAAGTGAGGAATCTTTGCAGGATTTTGAGCTGAGTAATGATATGATTTGACTTGCATTTTTAAATTTTTTATTTTAAAATTATATTTTAAGACCATTGCAGAGACAGGTTAAAGGAGTCCCATGTTCACCCTGTTTCCTTTAATGGATGGATCATATATAATTATAGTACAATATTATATTGCACTATGTGTGTGTGAGTGTGTGTAACCGGGAATTTGATGTTTTTGTTGTGTTGTGTTGTGTATTATTCTGTTATTTTATCACAAGTGTAGATTCAGGTAACCACCACAATTAAGACACAGCATTTTTCCATCACCATAAAGATCTTCCTCATGCTTTCCCACTGTTATAGTAACACTCCCACTTCCCTTACAACCATCCCTAATCCCTGACAACTAATAATCCTTTTTTCCTTTTCGATAATTTTGTCACTTAAAAAAGAGTATTATATGTCTCTTACACAGAGCAAAATTTGATTAAGTCCAATTTATCAATATTTTTATGGACATGTTTTTGGTGTCATGTCTAAAAATTTTTCACCAAGCATTAGTAACAATTTTCCCCTGTGGTATAAGTTTTATAATTTTACATCTTACATTTAAATTTATGATCTATTTTGAGTTAATTTCTGCATAAGCTGCAAAGTCTAGGTTGAGGTTCACTTTTGCCTATAGATATCCAATTGCTCCAGCACGTTTTTTGTTGAAAAGATTTTTATCCCTACCAACAAACAAGAGTCCAGAGCCAGATATCTTCCCAGGGAAATTCTACCAAACATTTAAAGAAGAATTAATACCTATTTTTCTGAAACTGTTCCAAAAAATAGAAATGGAAGGAAAACATCCAAACTCATTCTAAGAGGTGAGCATTACCTTGATTCCAAAACCAGATTCCAAGCTCATTAAAAAGTAGAATTACAGGCTAATATCCCAGATGAATATGGATGCAAAAATTCTCAACAAAATCCTAACAAATCAAATTCAACAGTACATTGAAAGGATTATTCACCATGATCAAGTGGGATTTATCCTCAGGCTGCAGGGGTTGTTCAATATCTGCTAATCAATCAATGTAATACATGACATTAATAAGAGAAAAGATAAATACCCTGTGATCCTCTCTATATATGCAGAAAAAAACATTTGACAAAATACAGCATCCTTTCTTGATAAAACCCTCAACAAAGTAGGGATAGATGGAACATACCTCAACATCAAAAAGGCCATATATGAAAGACTCACAGCAAGTATCATTCTCAATGGGAAAAAACTGAGAGCCCTTCTCCTATGGTCAGGAACAAGACAAGGATGTCAACTCTCACCATTACTACTTAACATAGTACTGAAAGTCTTAGCCTCAGCAGCTGGACAACAAAAAAAAAAATAAAAGGCATCCAAATTGGCAAGGAAGAAGTCAAAGTTTCACTCCTTACAGATAACATGATATTCTGTATAGAAAACCTGACAGACTCCACCAAAAAATTGCTAGACCTAATTGAAGAATTCAGCAAAGTTTCAGGATGTAAAATACACCAATCAACCTGTTGCATTTCTATATACCAATAATAAAGCAGCAAAGAGAGAAATCAAGAAAGCAATACCATTTGCAGTTGCCCCCCAAACCATAAGATACCTAGGAATAAGCTTAAACAAAGAGGTAAAAGATCTATACTCTGAAAACTATAGAACACTTGTGAAAGAAATTGAAGAAGCACAAAGAAATGGAAAATATTCAGTACTTATAGATCGGAAGAGCAAATATTTTTAAAATATCTCTACTACCCAAAGTAATCTACACATTCAATCCAATCTCTAGCAAAACAACACCAGCATTTTTAACAAAGCTAGAACAAACAATTCTAAAATTTGCATGAAACCAGAAAAGACCATGAATAGCCAAAGTAATGTTGAAAAAGAAAAGCATTAAGGCTGCACCAACTCGCATTCCCACCGACAGTGGAAGAGGGTTCCCCTTTTTCCACATCCTCTCCAACACATGTTGTTTCCTGTCTTGCTAATTTTGGCCATTCTAACTGGTGTAAGGTGATATCTCAATGTAGTTTTAATTTGAATCTCCCTGATGGCTAGTGATGATGAACATTTTTTCATGTGTCTGATAACCCTTTGTATGTCTTCATTGGAGAAGTGTCTGTCCATATCTTCTGCCCATTTTTTGATATGATTGGTTTGTGTGTGTTGAGTTTGAGGAGTTCATTATAGATCCTGGATATCAACCTTTTGTCTGTACTGTCATTTGCAAATATCTTCTCCCATTCCGTGGGTTGCCTCTTTGTTTTCTTGATTGTTTCCTTTGCTGTGCAGAAGCTTTTGATTTTGATGAAGTCCCAAAAGTTCATCTTCACTTTTGTTTCCTTTGCTTTTGGAGACATATCTTGAAAGAAGTTGCTGTGGCTGATATCGAAGAGATTACTGCCTATGTTCTCCTCAAGAAATTAAAAATAGAACTTCCCTATGACCCTACCATTGCACTCCTGGGTATTTACCCCAAAGATACAGATGTCGTGAAAAGAAGGGCCATCTGTACCCCAATGTTTATAGCAGTAATGGCCATGGTCGCCAAACTGTGGAAAGAACCAAGATGCCCTTCAACGGATGAATGGATAAGGAAGATGTGGTCCATATACACTATGGAGTATTTCGCCTCCATCAGAAAGGACGAATACCCAACTTTTGTAGCAACATGGACAGAACTGGAAGAGATTATGCTGAGTGAAATAAGTCAAGCAGAGAGAGTCAATTATCATATGGTTTCACTTATCTGTGGAGCATAACAAAAGGCATGGAGGACATGGGGAGTTAGAAGGGGGTTGGGGTAAATTGGAAGAGGAGTTGAACCATGAGAGACTATGGACTCTGAAAAACAATCTGAGGGGTTTGAAGTGGCGGGGGGGGTGGGAGGTCGGGGTACCAGGTGGTGGGTATTATAGAGGGCATGGATTGTATGGAGCACTGGGTGTGGTGAAAAAATAATGATACTGTTATGCTGAAAATAAATAAATGAAAAAAAAAGAAAAGCATTAAGGAGGGCACGTGTTGTGATGAGCACTGGGTGTTAATATGCAACTAATGAATCATTGAACACGACATTGAAAACTAATAAAAACATATGTTGACTAATTGAACATAATAAAAAAATAAACTTAAAAAATAACAAAGAAGTCAAGCAGAGACAGTCAATTATCATATGATTTCACTTATTTGTGGAGCATAGCAAATAGCATGGAGGACATGGGGAGATAGAGAGGAGAAGGGAGTTGGGGGAAATTGGAAGGGGAGGTGAACCATGAGAGACTATGGACTCTGAAAAACAATCTGAGGGTTTTGAAGGGCGGGGGGTGGGAAGTCAGTGTACCCGGTGGTGGGTATTATAGAGGGCATGGATTGCATGGAGCACTGGGTGTGGTACAAAAATAATGAATACTGTTATGCTGAAAATAAATAAAAAATAAATTTAAAAAATAATAATAATAAAGAAAAATAATAAATAAAATAGAGCTACCTTACATCCCAGCAATTGCACTACTAGGTTTTTACCCCAAAGATACAGGTATAGCGAAAAGAAGCGACACATGCACCCCAATGTTTATAACAGCAATGGCCACAATAGCCAAACCATGGAAGAACTGAGATGTCCTTCAACAGATGAATAGATAAAGGTGTAGTTCATATATGCAATGCAATATTACTCAGTTACCAGAAAGGATGACTACCCACCATTTGCATCGACATGAATAGAACTGGAGAAGATTATGCTAAGTGAAATAAGCAGAGAAAGACAATTATCATATGGTTTCACTCATATATTGAACATAATGAGTAGTCCAGAGGCCCACAGGGGGAGGAAGGGAAAACTGAATGGGAAGAAATCAGGGAGACAAACCATGAGAGACTCTGGACTCTGGGAACAAAACTGAGGGTTACAGAAGGGAAGTGATTGGGGGGATGGGGTAACCGGGTGATGGGTATTAAGGAGGGCACATGTTGTGATGAGCACTGGCTGATAAATGCAACTTATGAATTATTGAACACTACATCAAAAACTAATAATGTGCTATATGTTGGCTAACTGAACATTAAAAAAAACAACAACAACAACCAAAACAGGAAAGAATATCCAATGGAAAAAAGTCAGTCTCTTCAACAAACGGTTTTGGGAAAACTGGATGGTGACACACAGAATCATCATTCTGGCCCAGAATGAAACAACCACTTTCTTATACCACACACAAAAATAAACTCATAATGGATGAAAGACCTAGATGTGAGACAGGCAATCCTAGAGGAGAACACTGGAAGTAGCCTCTTTGACCTTGGCTGTAGCAACTTCTTACTAGACATGTCACAGGAAGCAAGAGAAACAAAAGTAAAAATGAATGATTGGGACCTCATCAAGATAACTTCTGCACAATGAAGGAAACAGTCAACAAAACAAAAGACAGCCTATGGAATGGGAAAGGATATTCGCATTGACATATCTGATAAATGGTTAGTATCCAAAATCTATAAAGAATTTATTAAACGCAACATCCAAAAAACAAACAATCCAGTTAAGAAATGGGCAGAAGACATGAAAAGACACAAAACAAGAAACAGAGGGAAGAAAACCACAGGCGAGTCTTAACTACAGAGAACAAATTGAAGGTTGCTTGAGGGAGGGTGTGTAGGGAAATGGGTTAAATGGGTGATGGGCATTAAGGAGGGCACTTGTTGTGATGGAGAACTGGGTATTATATGTAAGTAATGAATCACTAAATTCTACCTCTGAAAACAACACTAACACTATATGTTAACTAATTTGAATTTAAATAACAACTTGGGGAAAAATGACTATCTTTCCTCCATTAAACTGCTTTTGCACCTTTGTCAAAAAATGAGTTGGCTATATTTGTTTGTAGATAGTTTAGCTGTTTTTGAGTTCTTGTTTTATTGATTTCTGTGTTCATCTTACTGCAAAACCGCACAGTCTTTATCACTGTGGCTATAAAATTTGTTGAAGTCAAATAAAATAATTCTTCCTAATTTTCTCCTTCCCCAGAATTGTTTTAGCTATTGTCTTAGCTTTCCATTATCTATTATAAATTATCTATTACTGGCTTGGCCCCAAACAACACAAATTTATTCTCTAACAGTTCTGGAGGTCACCTGTAGAGGTGTTGGTAGGGTTGCCCTCTCTCCAAGAGTGATAGTGGAGAATGCTTCCTTTCCTCTTTCAACTTCTGGTGGCTCCAGGTGTTCTTTGGCTTGTGACTGCATAACTTCAATCTTTGCCTCCATCTTCACATGCCTTATCCTTGTGTTTTTGTCATCTTTTTAAAGGACTGTTGTTATTGCATTTAATGTTCACTCAGATAATTCAGGATGATCTCAAGATCCATAGCTTAATCATATTTGCAAGGATCCTTTTACCGAATAAAGTCACATTCACAGATTTCGGATGTATATTTTAGGGGACCAACATTTTCAACCCATTTCAATTATTCTTGTTCCTTTGCCTTTCCATATAAATATTAGAATAATCTTATCTACAGAAAAATCTTGCTCAGTGTTTGGTAGGAATTCCATTAAATTTATATATCATTCTAGGAGAAAAAATACCCTTACTATGGTGTGTCTTCTAATCAATGAGCACAGAATGTCTCTGTTTGTTTAGATCTTTGATATCTTTCATTAGCATTTGGTAGTTTTCAGCATACAAGTCTTATACATGTTTTGTTAGATTTACATATAAGCACTTTGTTTTTTAATTGTTCATTTTAAATTTGCTTTAATTTATATAACCTTAATTTTATGCTAGTATATAAAATACAATTGATTTGTTTTTTGCATGTTGATCTTGTATGTAAATAAGGCCTAGCTGAAGTCAGTTTTCAGTTCCAGGAACTGTGTTCAACTGGGTCATTTCTATTCTATCTTCAGTTTCTCTGGTTATTCTCTCATTTGTCTTCATTCTGCTGTTGCAACCATCCACTGTTTTTAATTTTAGTTATTTTATACCTTAGTTCTAAAATTTCCATTTGGTTCTCCATCCATGGTTGGTTAAGCATCTGCCTTTGGCTCAGGTCATGATCCCAGGTCAGGGAATCAAGTCCCACATCAGACTCCTTGCTCAGCAGGGAGCCTGCTTCTCCCTCTGCCTGCCACTCCCCCCTGCTTGTGTTTTCTCTCTCTCTGACAAATAAATAAAATCTTTAAAAAAATAGAACAGATCCCCCTAAAGAAACAGAACAGAGGAGCCTGCTTGGGTTAGTTGACAGAGCATGTAACTCCTGTCCCACACTGGGTGTAGAGCTTACTTAGAAAAAAAAAAAAAAAGCCTGGACATTTTCAGTATTTCTACATGAGACTCTGGACCTTAGTTAAATCTTCTGTTTGAGCTGACCTCTTTGAGAAGGCTCTGGCAGGGGAAGGTGTGATGTCAACTCATTACTGCCAGTCCTAGTTCTCCACCTGGCTTTCTCGGATACTACTTTGATGATGGGTGGAGGGAGGTTGGAGACTCTCATCACAACCCAAAAAGTGTCTAGACTCTTCACTTGGTCTTTGTGTGGGGGGGAGCCATAGCTTTTCTGTGGTTTGCTGCAGTAAAATAGTCATTCCTAAAAGTTTTCTATATTGCTAGGTTGCCCCTTTATTGGTCCTTTGACTAGAGAAAGCAGGATATTTTTGTCTGCCTCTGTTGGTGTTTGTGGGTTGCTGGCTTCTCCAGTATTCAGTTTAGGTTGTATAAAGCAAAAAGTAAACCAAGGAATTTACTACAGTGTTGTTCCTCAGGTCCCAATGCTCTAAATGGATCTGAGTTCTCTCTACCATTCAAAGTCCTATCTATGCCTGTTTTCAGTATAATATCCAGGGAATATTAGAGAGAATTTTAGAGAGAGAGCAAGTGAGCAGCGGGTGCGGGCAGAGGGAGAGGGGGAAAGAAAATCTTAGGTAGGTTCCATACCCAGCGTGGGGCCTGAAGCGGGGGGGTGGGGGGCTCAATTTCATGACCCTGAAATCATGACCTGAGCCAAAATTGAGAGTTGGCCATTTAAACAGCTGAGCCAACCAGTTGTCCCACCAACATTTAAAAAAAATATTTCTCTTGATTTTGTGTTGAGATTAGACTACAGGGGATAAAAATGGAGGAACAGTGAGATGAGTTAGTATGGTATTTGTAGTTTTCCAGGTAAGAAATGATGATGGTTCTTGGCCAAAGTGACAGCAGTGGAGATGGTAAGAAGTGGTCAGATTCTGGAAACATTCTGAAGGAAATCCAACAGGACTTCCCTACAGCTTGGATACAGATTGAGAGAGAACGATGAGTCAGGGATTATCCAAGTTTTTGACTTGAGCAACTGGAAGGATGAAGTTGCCATCTACTACTACTGCCATCTGTTATGAGGGAGGGCAGAGGAGAAGCAAGTTTGGGAAGGGGAGATCAGGAGTTACATTTTGGATATATTTCCAGGTGAAAATGTTGAGTAGATGGTTGTACATTACTTTCCCCCCCTTACCCCTATTTATTCCTTCTGCAACTCCAGTTACTCGTTTATGAGAACTTCTCATTGTTTTCCACATATTCTAACCTCTTAACTTCTTCCTCTCTCTTACTCTATGTGCCATTTGCTGAGTAATTTCCTAAGATCTGTCTCCCAGTTAAATGATCTATTCAACAGTGTCTGTTTAATTCATTCATTATTTAATTTCAATTATTGCATTTTTCACTTCCAGAAATGTTTTGGTTCTTTTTTTGCATTCGCCTGTTGTTTTTAAATAGTGTTTTGTTGAGGGAAATTGGAAGGGGAGATGAACCATGAGAGACTATGGACTCTGAAAAAAAATCTGAGGGTTTTGAAGGGGCGGGGGGTAGGAGGTCGGGGTACCAGGTGGTGAGTATTATAGAGAGCACGGACTGCATGGAGCACTGGGTGTGGTACATAAACAATGAATTTTGTTATGCTGAAAAGAAATTTTTAAAAATAGTGTTTTGTTCTTTTATGTTTTTAACTTATTCTTTTCTATCCATAATCAATTTTAACATACTTTATTGGGTTCCTTTATTATCTGAAGTTCATGGAAGGTTAACCCTACTATTTGTTGTGTTTGCTCTTGCTTATTGTGAATTAATTTATGTTCAACTGAGTTGTATTCTTGTTCAACCTGGTTTACAGACATGTTCATACCGAGAGGTTTGGTGTTTGCTTTGGCCAGATGCCCCAGAGAGACCATTTTTTTCTGTACATTTCATAAGTTGTGGATTCTGGAACCCCATGAGCAGCTTGAATCACAAACCCATGTGAAGCTTCATTACCTGATTAAGAATAGGAGAAAAATTTGTCCCCTTACAAAGCCCAGGCCAAGACAGACAAGCTACCTCATTGTGTCCATATGCCAGTGGGAAGTCTATTTTAGAGAATATACCTTTCCCTGAGGATATAGATCTTTGAGACTTCCTCGTCTCAAGTGGGTCCATGAGCTTATCTCCTATGTCTTTTGTGTTAAGATTCAATCCCCTAGATGCTACTTATTATGCTTTTTGAACTGGGTAATGTTCACTTTGTAACAATTCCTCAATCAGTACATTTGGAGTTTGTGCCCTTCTCTGTATGCATATTATATACTTCAATTAAAAATTATATAAAAATCTACAAGTATTTAAAAACCTGAAACATGTTAATTCTCTCCAAATTGATCTACAAATTTAATCCAATTCCTTTCAAAATACCAGCAAGGTATCTGTAGGCACAGAAAAGCTTTTATTCTAAAATATATAGGGGCACCTGGGTGGCTCAGGTCATGATCTCAGGGTCCTGGGATCAAGCCCCACATTGGGCTCTCTGCTCAGCAGGGAGCCTGCTTCCCCCTCTCTCTCTGCCTGCCTCTCTACCTACTTGTGATTTCTGTCTGTCAAATAAATTTTTAAAAATTTAAAATATATATAAAAAGGCACAGGGCCTGGGATAGCTAAACAATCTTGTAAAAGAAAAATAGAGTGGTAGGAATCACTCAACTTGATATTAAGGTTTACTACATAGCTACAGTAATCAAAACAGTGTGGTATTGGTAGAAGGATAGAAACATATGATCAATGGAACAGAACAGAAACTCCAGAAATAGACCCATACAAGTACAGCTACCTGATTTTTGACAAAGGGGCAAAGGGAATGGAATAGAGAAAAGATAATTTTCTCAACACGTGTTGTTGATATAATTGGATATTTCATAGGCCAGAAAAGAACCTTGACCTAAATATCTTACAAAAATTATCTAAAAATGGATCACAGATATAAATGTACAACATAAAACTATAAAACTTTTAGGACACTGGAGAAAATTTTCATGACCTAAGGTTAGTCAAAGAAATTTTAAGCATGACAATTTATAAAATAAATAAAATTGATAAATTAGAATGTCAAAATTAAAAAGGTTTGCTCTACAAAAGATACTAAGAGAATAAAAGGATAAGCTACAGTCTGGGAAAAATATTTGCAAAGAATTTATATCCTAAATACATAAAAAATATCATTTATATCCTAAATACATAAAAAGTTCTCAAAGTTCAATTATAAGAAAACAAACAGACCAATTAGAAATATCAAAAAAACTTGCAGGCACTTTCTACCCAAGAGGATATATAGATGGCAAATAAGCACAAGCAGAAGCAATGTGTTGTGTGCTGCCACCTTGTAACCATGAAGATGTATCCAAAGACAAAGTTAATACACACATGAGGGCAGAACTGAGATAATCAGAACCAAAGCTCTGATTAAACTGTGCCTAAAATCCACATACTTCTAGACTTTGCAATTACATGAGTTAATGTTCCATGGTTGACTTTTCTGTTATTTGTAATTTAAAACATCTTTATGCCTACCAATCTTATTATCAAAGTAAACAAACTTTAAGAATTAACTCCTCTCACTTCCAGGAAAATTTTCATGGCTGCTAAATGCTCTTTCTCCATTTTTTCTTTTGAGCTCCTCCAGTCCCAAGAGTGTAACATTCACCTTTTCTTTCCCTGTTCTCCGGTCCCCTCTCTTCTACACACATATGCACATACACCGCAAACCCTTGTGGCATTTATGTTTTACCTCATTTTCCATTCTCTATTGTTACAACACTGACCGCGGTGCAATGCAACATTCAACATTTGTCACACTGAATTGTGACCATGAGTGTTTGTCTCCCCCTACAAGATTGTTAACTCCTGAGGGCTTGGCAGTCCCATGGCTCCACTCCTCTCTGCTTCACTCTTTCATGTACTGACCTATAAAGATGAGGCTCTGTAGGGGGATTGGAGAGGTAGCAAGGCATCCATTCAAGCTTGTTTACTAGTGCTCATTGCCTTATGACTTCACTGGAGAGGGAGCCACTCAGGCTCTCTCCACCTGGATCATCTATTTTCACACATTTCAAATCCTACACATTCAAACTCAAAGGCTATTCTGGAAGGGGGAAAGGCTGTGATTGACTGGGAAGGGACATGTGGGAACTCCCTGGGTCAAGGATAATGTTCTGCATCTTGATAGGAGTGTAGGTTAATACACTTATCAAAACATATGAAACTATACTCTTAAGATACCTGCATTTCATTTTATGGAAATTTTAGCTAAAAAATTAAAAATGTACATTCAACTCTAGTTAATGATATGCATGCAGAAGTGTTCAGGGGACATCTACAAATGTCTAATTTGAAGGACATAAAAAATAAGATGGGTTGATGGAGAGATAGAAGGATGAATAGATGTGTTTGACAAAGCAAGTGTAGTATCATGCTAATTGTAAAATCTAGATGGTGGATATATATATAGGTATTCATGGAACAATTACTTTTTTCCCCAAAACTTTATTTTATTTATTCGAGAGAGAGGGAGAGCACAGAGGAGTGAGAAGCAGATTCTCTGCTAAGCAGAGAGCCCGATGTGGGCTTGACCCCAGGACCCTGAGATCATGACCTGAGCTGAAGGCAGATTCTTAACTGACTGAGCCACCCAGGCAACCTTACTTCAACTTTCTGAATGTTCAAAAATGTTCATAGTAAAATGTCAGGGGTAAAAAGGGAGTGTGGTTTAACGTCTCTGGTATCTTCACAGCCACTACCCTCGTTCAGACCTCATTGCATCTTAACTGGGATCTTGCAACACCTTTCACACTGGCCTCCACACTAATCCACTTCTGTCTCTCCTGCCCCAAGGATCACCAGAGAAAACATCCATGATCAGATCCCTGCCAACCGCCTTAGCCTCACTCCCTAACACTTGCCATCTTACTCTAACCTTTACACCAGCCTACTCAAGGGCTTATAGCTCCACCCACACAACAGGCTTCAACTTTCCATTTTTGCTTACGCTATTCCTTTTGCCTGGAATGCTCTATTCCAATACATTCTTCTGCCTTCCCTTGCCTAGTGAAGGCCCTTCTATATTCAACTCAGAATTTCTAAGTCTTTTCTGCTTCTCAACAGGGTTTGATCTCCTTTTTTCATGCTTCAATAGCACCCCATATTTATTTGTAACATAATATTTATCCCAGCACCCTGTACTTGGGTTTCCAAGTCTGGGTACTAAACCTTTTGTTCCTTGAAGACCGAGCCCTCCAAAGGCGTGCACAGGGACAGACACAAGAGGGTTTAATAAACCATTGTAAAACTGAACCAGTGATAATTGAATTAGCATGCATGATACTCTGGCACTTTTCACCAATTTCGTGTCTTGGACTTAGTTGTATCTCCTCTACAGGAGTGTAAAGCTCACCACATTTATTGACTCAGTCATTTCTCTCTGTCTTTCAAGCACTTTCATATGAAGCCAACTCATTTTCCTGCCACGGTTTGGAATATTCTCTTCAATTCCTTTGAAGGCTTATTATATTTCTGTAATCTTTATAAGATTATAGGATTTATTGGGAAAATTTTAAGTGGGTAAAATTCACTAATCACCTGAGTGTCAGATGTTGAATTAAGTTCTTTAAAGAAACTAGGTAATTTAATTCCTCCCAACAACCCTGTGAGGTAAGAATTATATCTTTATTTTACAGATGATGAAACTGACTCAAGGAAATATAAAGTAGCCACCTCAAGATTACATAGGTGGTAGAGCTGGAATTCAGTCATTGGTCTTTTCAACTTCCAGGCACATCCTTCTACCACAGACCATTGTCTTCAGGTTGGGCCAGGTTCTGAAAAGCCTTGAAACCCAGAAGGTATAATAAGCAGCAGGAAGCCAGGAATGCTCTTGTGCAGGACGGGATGATGAAAAGAGGACTTTCAGGAGATAACATTGAAAAGCTGTGTAGGATAGAATGGAATGTGAGGGAGGCTAGCTGGGCTCCTGACAAGAAAAATATAAAATGGGTATTGCAGATCCCTTACCACATTCATAGGTGTATGCTGGCATTATGTTGTGGTCCTAAGGGGAAGGAGAGGGCCTTAAAGGGTGAGCTATTTTGAGAGCTAAAAAGCCAAAAGGGGGATAAAGGAGTGCAACTTCTGTCTTGTGGGTTGTATGAGTGGACAACTCCATGGGTCTGCCTCCTGGAAATAGCCTAGGATATCTGACCTTTATAAGATGTATAAGTCTAAAAAAAGGTCAGAATTGAAATTGACTTGACAGTCAGGTGAAGGCTACCTTAGGGAAGTGGCATTTTATGGGGCATTAGAAGATAAGATAGTGCCCTCCCCGCCCCTTCTTCAGTAACTTCCTCACTGGTCTTCCTGACTTCATCTTGCTTCCCCCGAATCCACTCCTGAGTTGACTGACAAAGGGATATTTTTAAAAAGCAAGTTGGATCATGTCATTTTCTGCTTAAAACCCTTCAGCAGTTCTGTTATTCATGGCATACAGTTAAACCTTTTGACTAACATCAAAATTACATCTCCTCCAATTACCTATCTGATATTAAAAATAAATATCATGCCTAAAAACTAATCAACTTTGATCAGGTCTTCTCCAACTACACATTACCTCTTGGAGATTCTTCATGATGATCCCCCAGGTGAAAGTCACAGCTGCAGTTATACTAAATTGCTTGTCCTCTATACACACGTATGCCCCCCTCCCACCTGTTTTTATTCATGCTATTGCCTTGGCTTGAACTATTCTTCCCACTGTTCTCCACCAGACTGGCTAATCACTTTAAATGCTTCAGCTCAGGCATCCCTGACAGGAAGACCTACCTGCTTCCTGAATTCCCTTCTTTTCCTCAGGATAGATTCCCTGACTAGCATCATGTGCTCATCTCTACCACCACACTGTACCATGTGGTGCTCTTCTGCTACATTCAGTTTAGTGGAGAGCAAGTGCAATTTCAGTCAACTTGGCATGAACAGGGTCCTATTGGAAAGGAAAGGGCCTGTGTACTTGAGGCAGGGAATGCAATATGAACAAGCAGAATTGGGGATCTGTTTTGGTTTGAGAATCAACAGTATCCAGAAAGTTTGGGGGTGACCATGCTTCTAGAAGTTTTCATAGTTGAAATAATTCCATCTGGGCAATGTAGAAACTGAGATCCAGACAATTAGAAATATTACCCAAATTACTTGGTCACTGAGAAGGCAGGCTCTTAGTGACAAGTCCTGTGTACTTTTCTACTCCATATTGGAAAGAGTAAAGACTGAAGTTGGGTGCTCTTGTTTTCCTAATTTTTAGACAGGAGCCTCTGATCTGCTGGCACTTCTGCCTAAATGAGAAGGTGACCAAAACTCTAGTTTATCCTTTAACCTGAGGCTGGTGACAGTGCTTTGGGTCCCTCCCTGGGAAGGGTGGGTTGGGAGCTGATGACAAAGAGAACCCACCCCACCATTCCTGCAAAGGCTCTGAAATTCCTCCCCTCTTTTCTGAAGCATTTCTACCAAAAGACACAGCTCCCCATGGCCCAGAAAAGAACCTTTGCTCTTTAGATCCTAATACAAAGATTCAGATTGAAAGAGTAGGAGGCCATTTAGCCAGTAGGTGTCAAACCCAGAGAGTCATCCCAGACCCACAGTAGTAGAATTTCTAGGATAAAGAAATTCTCATTGGGTCCAAACTCCTTTTACAGTGAGTCTCAGACAGTAAGCAGTCTATCCTGGGTCACACAGAGTCAGGACGGTAGTGGATCTAGAACTGAGGCTCCTGACATTATCCCAGTGGGCTCTTTTCAGGAAATAATTCTCAATGCTACATTTTGCACACAACAGGTGCTCAATAAACATCTGTTGGGTCACTGATCCGCAAAAGATTTTCTAAGACAGTGAGGGTAAAGAACATTAGTTTTGGAGTCAGACAGATCCTTCTGTGGAAGATCACTGGCAAGCTTCAGTCTCCTTCACTGTAAAATGGGACTAACAACCATCTCAAAGGTTGTCAGTGAGAATTAAATGGGATATCCTAGTAAACCCCAAGCCCATGCCTGGCACAGAAAAGGCACTTAATAAATAGTAGTGGTTATCAGTAAGCTGTGGTATGGTGATAAGAACAGACTCTGGAACTAGGCTAGCCCCACAACTTAAGATGTTTGATGCTGCAAGGTTTCTTTGCCTCTGTTTTCTGCATCTGCAGAAATGAGGATGTCAGTGAAGACAAAATGAATCAATATACACAGAACACTAAGAGTAGTGTCTAATACAAGGAAATGAGCGTGTCATGTTAGCTCTAATAATTCTATTCTATCCCTTGAACTGGATCTAATCATATTAATCAAGTTCAGCCTGGAGGAGCATTTCAGAAAAAGAGAGAGGGAAGAAAAACAAAACCCCCAAACTCCACATTTAAAGAGGATACAGGTGTAGCTACTAAAAATAGCCCATGGGAGATATGGAAAGGCTTCCCAACAAACTTGTCAGGCCACTCTGAATTGTTTGCCCCCTTTGTTTTCTGTTCACTGTACTTTTTTTTTTAAAGACTTTATTTATTTGACAGAGAGAGAGAGAGAGAGAGAGATCACAAGTAGGCAGAGCAGCAGGCAGAGTGAGAGGGGGGAAGCAGTCAATCCCAGGACCCTGAGATCATGACCTGAGCCGAAGGCAGAGGCTTACCCCACTGAGCCACCAAGGCACCCCTCACTGTACTTCTGATGATCTGTTTCTGGTGTGTCAACTGTATCTCTCATGAAGACTGGGATTCTGTCCCTTCCCCACCTCAGTTGTAAGTTTGTGCTGAGTTCATGAAAGGGAGGGACAGAGAAAATATAAAGAGAAAGCGGCACTCCTGGACCCATCCCACCACTCACCACCCACTACCCATTCCCCACCACCACCACCACCAAAAAAGAATTCCAAGCAAAGCAATTGCCAAGATAAATCACTTTTATCTCTATAGGAAAGGGAGGATCTAAAAAAAATATAAATTACATTAGTAACACAATATAAGAAAAAAACAGGGGGAAAAAAACAACAGAGAAGTCTGTATGATGCTATTCTAACCTGTTTATAAAAAGGCCCTGCATCAGAAATTCACAATCCTACCCACTTCTAAAAATATATTTAGACATGTACAGAAGCGGTGGGCTTGTTTTTAAATTGTTTGCTTTTTTTGTAAAAATATATTAAAGGTGAATAGAAACCCTCTCTCCCTGCCCCCCTATCCAATCTCCAGCTCTGTGCTGGGGATTGGAGACCAGAGGTAACTCTCACCATGTTCTACACCTTAGTTACTACCACTCCCAACCCCTCCCCAACTTACTTCATCACTTAGAACCTGATAACATTAAAAAAAAAAAAAGCACACTAGCCTCTTTGGAAAAGCATAACTCTGAGGGTAAACTTGCTTTTCATTTAAAACACAAAACAACAAACAGGAGGCTCTGAGAGCCCATCTAAACTAAATGGAAACCCCGTCATATGGAGGTTGGGTTTCAGCTCCACAGAAACTTCTAACAAAGAAACAGAGGGGAAAGAGGCCCGGAACCAGGGGGATTTGCTAGCAATTAGCTGCCTTTGAAAGATCAAGGGGGTGGGTGTTAATGGGCAGAAGGGCTGGGGTCCTGGTTACAGCAGTCAGGGCCTAGTCAGGTAGTTGCCTACACAGGGACACAGGCTGCCCCCCTCCCCTCCCCTCACTACCCTCTGCTGCCTTGAAATCCCCAAGAAAGCAAAGCTGGGTGGAAACAGAGGAGAGGGGAGTGGGGACCTCACATGCTAGGGGGGAGGTAGCCAGGCTTTTTGCCTTTGGTGTGACTAGATGGAGGACTGCATGGCCCCTGGAGTTCCCAAAATTAAAAAAAAAAAAAAAAAGCAGATGGTTTTAAGGGACCCCTGATTCCAAATAAGGAGAGCAGATGTGGGCTGTAGAGAAAAGGGAGACAAATTGGAGACACAGAGACGACATGGGAAGCCTCACATACTCCTGTGGCCTGCATGGTAGCTGTTAAGTTCCCCAGAAGCACGGCAAACTGGGGTGAGGTCGAAGTGGGGAGTAGAGGGCAAGGATGCTCTCTACTTGCGCAGTACCAAAATGGAGGGAGTGGGACATTCTCCATCCAGTCCAGGGTACCAGGGAGGCAAGACAAGCAGAGGTGGAGGGAGTTAGGAGGAGGAGAAGGAAGAGGGAGAGGGGTTGGGCATTGTCTGGACAACAGAGACATCCACAAGGGGAAGACAGGGAGTGGAGGATCAGAAGATCTGCTCCTTTACAGATGGGCATCTCCTCTCCCAGGCTCAGGCTCCCGAGTAGTGCATCTGCACTCTGCTTGGGCGTTGACCTGATGTCTGGGAGCACAAAGGCCAAGAAGTGAAGATGTGAGTTCTGAGGTCTTCTTCAGACCAAGACCTCAGGTGGGGAAGGAAGCAGGGAGGCTCCTGATGGAGAACCCAGGGGTGAGCTCTCCTGTCACATCCTCTCCAGAAGGTCCAGACTGTGCTCTGTGGTTCAGGTGAAGAGAGCAGGCTGTACACAGGGCCAGGGTTATCTGCTTCAGTGGCAGAACTCTCAGACTTTTGGAAGATAGTTTTTCACCTGTTGGGGCCCAGCTACAGCCAACTGGATAATGTTCTGTGGGACCTCAAAATCCAGGCAAATCCCTGAAGCTCACTCTGGGACAGGGGACCTCATCTGTAGCCACCCGAAAATAGCTTCCTCCAGTGGGCTCCAAAGTCATGGTCAAAGGGTTGGGTGTCAGTCCTCTCCCCACCTTGAGAAGTGATAGAAATCTCTCTTCTTCCCAAAGGTGAGTCAAGTCAGTCCATAACCTTTCAAGTCCACCTCTGAAAATGGCCCATGGTGGGGCAGGAAGGAGACTCTGGAATCTCCTCTTTATTTTCATGAAGCATTTGGCAAGAGGGGGCAGAGGCTAGACCCTTCTCTCAAGAACAAGTCTGGAATGGGACATGTCCACTAGGCTAGGGGGAAGAAGGGGAAGGAAATATGGGCAGAGGGGGACAGGCTTCTGGAGACGGTGGGAGCTGCAGCAAGTGTTGAGCACTGGGCATCCCACTTCATGACTAGGGAAAGAGCAAGGGACCCAGGCTCACTTTATGTCTCTCCTGATCCTGTCTTCCAGCTTTAAGTAGGGATAAGAGTAAAGGGCAGACAAGGCTGGTAAAAAGGAAATGGGCTGGAGCAGCAGAAAAGAGGGTTCTAGTCAGCCAGAAACCTCTCCCATTCACTGCTACTCAGAGGTATGGAGAAGGCAGGCAGGATGCTTTAGTGGAAGTAGGGAAGGGAGTTAGGGGAGTTGGTGCAGAAGCCCGTTGGGGAGTCCGTGCCTTTGGTCAGTTCCAAGAAAGCAGGACAATGCGCCTCAGCACCTTGTCCGGGGCAGATAGGATCCAGGAATGCCCCGAGAGTTGACAATGGAGAAGGCAATGGGGGTGAAGGGGTGAGGGGCAGGACACGAGGGGGCTCACAGAAGTAGTTTGCCATTTCTGTGGATTTTCAGGATACGGCCAAGTCTCTGCTTTGCTGTGGCCAGACCCTTTTTAGGACGCTTTCCTGTGAGGAAAAGAGAGGTAAATAAAAGGCTGTGGCACAGGCTTCAGTAGCAATTCTAGCATCAACTATCTTCAGTCTACCCCCCTCCTCTGTTCCTCTGCCCACAGAGTCTCCCCACCCTTATGCTGGCTCCAGCACATATTGGGCAAGAAGGCTTCCTTAACCACTTTCATCCAATACCACAGGCCTTGGTTCTTCCTATGACCTTCTGCAGCAGCTATCAACCCACTGGTTAGTCTATCTGGTTCCTTTTCCTCAGATTTCTTTGGCCCCAATCATTTTTCTTCCTAAATTCTGTGGAGCTGTGGTTATGCCTCCCTGTCCTCTTATCCTGAGCACTGTTATTAGTTAAAAGCCTGGTTAGTGATTATATTTGGTGTCCCAGAAGGTGCTATCCCCAAGGCCTTTTTTCATTAGAAACCCCTGTCTTCGAAAAAAAAAAGAAAGAAAACCTCATCCTCATTACCTAAGGCCATACTGACCTCACTACCCTTGAGCTGAATGCTCCAGGGACTGGGCTTTGAGGGCCAAAGTAAGGAAAAGGGGGGATTAAGCACTCCTCCCATTGCCTCTTCCTCTCTCTCCACACATCAAATCACCTCTCAGGTCCCATGTGACCTCCTCCATATTTGATCAATTTATCCCTTCTCTGTTCCCTCTGCTATAGCCTCAGCCTCTCTTCACGGCAGCCTGAACCTATGTATATGCCTCCTCCCTAGATTTCCCACCTGCAGCCCATCCTCTGGTTACCAGAAGGCTCCTTATAAACCCACACCTGAAATTCCTCTGTTTAGCACCAGTTAATGTCTCTTCATGGCCTAAGAGATCAAATCCAAGCATCTGAGGTTGGACATCAGTATCCCTCCCAGGTATTCCCATCTACCAGAGTGCTTAGGGTTTGGAGCTGGTGACCCTAAGATCCTTCTCAGTTTTGCAACCATATGGCCATCATACCTTGTCCTGCTTGATTGCTCTGGGAGCCAACTGACGGGCGCCGCTGGGTCAAGAAGACACCAGGGGCCATGGGTGTGGTGCTGCGGTTCGCCTGGGCCATACCAAAGGCATTGGGACGAGCAGTATATTCGTGGTCAACAAGACTCCCTGAGAGGGCCTCTTGTTTAGGCTCAGGAGGAGGCGGGGGCGAGGAGGAGGTGAGAAGCTGGGGTGTAGTGGCCAGAGTTGGAGCTGGTGCTGCCACACTGAGAATGGACTCCTGAGGGCGAGGCTGTTCTACCTCCTTCGGTAAAGGCTTCTTCTTGATATATTTCTTCTTTTGGGCTTTCTGCAGCTCCTGAAATACAAGCCAAGTGGAAGGAGAAAATTCAGAAGTGGAGAAAAGAAGAGAATTGCCCAGAAAGGAAACTAGACACTGGTCAATGTGGTCCTGCAGCCCACCCCCACCCCAAGTCTAGCCTGGATGTATGTACACACAAGGCACAGGCCTTCTAACACCTAAGATCATCTCTTTGGTACCATCCATCCTTAAGTTACCACTGCCATGAATCAGTACAGTGGTAACAAAAGGGTAAATGAATTCAGAGACTTGGGTTTTGGTCCTAGCACTGCCATTTATGAAGTGGAAAATAGACACTTCTAATAAGAATAGCTGAATTTATGACAGCAGCTAAGGCCCTTTTTACAGTTGACCCTTGAAAAACATAGGGGTTAGGGATACTGCTCCATGTGGGTGAAAAATCCACATTTTAACTTTTGACATCCCTAAAACTTAACTACTAATAGCCTACTGTTGATTGGAAGCATTACTAATAACATAAATGGTTGATTAACATATATTTTGTTATGTTAAATGTAATATTATAATAAGGTAAGGCAGAGAAAAGAAAATATTAAGAAAATCATAAGGGAGAGAAAATACATTCATAATACTACTATAACTTTAAAAATCTACTACTATAATAAAAAAATCTATGTTTGAACCTACATAGTTCAAACCGATGTTGTAAAAGGGCTAACTGTATACTTCATTTATTCCTCATAGTAGCCATGAGAAGGAAAATCCCTCAGGTTATAGAGGAGAAAACTGAGGTACAAGGATATTAATAAGTTGAGCCCAAAGCCTCACAGGTGAAAAGTTGTTGGGTCTAGGATTCAGCCAGGTCTATCTGAATACCCACCCTGCACACTTCTCAAAAACGGACCTCTGGGTGTGAAAGAGTAGTAGCTTTGGAATGAAAGAAAGTTGGGTTCAAATCTAGGTTTGTGTTCCCTAAGTGGGATGGCCCTTGTCAAGTTATTTACTAACCTTTGTGAATCTCAATCGCCTTATCTGTAAAATGGGCAAAATAAATCTGTTTTTTTAGGGTTGCCAGAAAGATTAAATGATGATGTAAAAACTTATAGCACATAATAAGTACTCAACAAGTGGAAAACTATTATTCTATGTTCATCTCTTACAATGGTTTCTCTTCCTCTTGCTGGTCTTTTCTTTTAATAGAGGACTTCGCAATCCTCCAGGTCACTGGGTCTTAAAAAACTCAATTCTGGATGGGAGGGATGAATAAGGAGTTGTGTCAATTCTCCCAATATCTTGGATTTCATCCATCCATTGCTTTATGGATCTACTATCCACTGTGTAGTGGGTACCTGTATAGTGGGCATCTGGAGCCCTGAGAACCTGGAAAGGTAGTGCTGAGAGCATGTGAACGACTTCACCTTCTGAAATGCTACACAGCCACACAGACCAACTCAGTGATTACATTTCCTTGCCTTGGCAACACGGGCCTACTCCTGCCTTCGGAAGATCTGACAGGCTGTGGCTATCATAGGAATTTCTGGGGGATAAGAATAATAATATTAGTAATACATGCCAAGTACTGTTCTATAATTTAACTCATTTAATACTCAGAAGAAGTATGAGAAGAAAGAATGAAAATCCCATTTTTAGGAGAAGAAACTGTGGCACAGGGAGATTAAGTCATTTTTCCACGGTTACAGGACCAATATGTGACCAAGCTTGGATTCAGACCTAAGCCATCCGGCTTCAGAATCTCTTTTCTCAATGACACTGCTATTCCACCCATACCAGAAAGTACATTTCTGCCCCCATTTCTCTCACCTGAATCCAGAAATTATCTATTCACACCCTGATCACATAGCCTAAATTTTTCTATTGTCATTGCCAATCTCCTTGTATAATTTATACAGATTCCTTCACTGAAGACTAGACCATCTTAGGACAGGACCATTTACACCTTGCCAATCCTTACTCAAAAACCTGTTAGCATATCTGACATTCATGTTTGGTCATTCATACTTACCAATCCATAATGATAACACTGAAAAACTAACACATCTATAGTACTTTGCTCTGCAGCAAGTGCCATGCTCACAGCTTTCCCACCCATTCCCTCATCTAATCCTCAAAGTTTATGAGGAAACTGAGGCACAGAGAAATCAAGTAATATGCTAAAGTGGTAGAGTGAGGATTTGAACTTAGGCAGGCTGGCTCTATAATCCCTTTTTAAATCTGAATCTATCTTACTCCAGTTCCCAATATGCAGCCTCCAACGCAGAAAGATTTGCTCATTCATTCATGCATCCATTCACTCACTCGCCCAACGTGGATTAAACACGTTTAGTACAGTGGGGATATCAAGTTAAATTAGATATACCCCGACCCTTGAGGCACTCACAGTTTAATAAGGGACACAGGAAAGCATACTTAAAAGTACCATGAGAGAATACTACAGAAGCATAGAAGGCCACTGAAATAAACTGGTGGTAGGTGGTATGAAAGAGTGTTAGGTAAGGCATCTGAAAGGGATGATCCCCAATGGGCAGAGGGAACAACCTGTGCAAAGGCACAGAGGCATAAGACAGTGTGATGTACACAAGGTGAACTACAAGCACCACAGTGCAGTAGTATGGCTGGTGCAAAGCATGTGCATGAGGGGCTGGTAGGTTAGGGAGGAGAGGTGAATACAGACCAAATTAACAGGACCTTGGGTGCTTTGCCAAGGATTTCCCTTCTCCTGGGATGCCTCCTGTTCCTTCTAAAAGCTGAGCCTGCCAAACCACTTCCAACATCCAAATTCTCTTCTTTGAGGTCACCCCTGACCAAACCGAACAGAAGTGAACTCCTTAGGAGGCACTAGTAGTTTTCACACCTTTAATTAATTTATCTGTTTATTTAAAAGAGTAAACCCCCCTCCCTCCCTTTTATCCCAAATTACATCTTAGACGGCACCAGGATATGAATAACAGAAGTTCTGGTCAAAGAAGGCCTGCCTGGCCTGCTTGGTCTCTGCTGGCTCCCAACAACAGCCACTGAGACATTTCTAAGCAACTCTAGAGCTCCATATAACAGCATATTAAAAACATCATTCTATTAAATTTTATTTAAATAGGATATAATTATTAAATTATATAAACATTTAATTATTTTATTGAAGTAGCAAGTAACAGGAAATTTGAAGTTAGAGGATATGAGTTTGAATCTTGTCTCCTCCATTTACTGGCTGTAATATCCTGGACTAGTCACTTAAAGAGAGTCTCATTTTCTTCACCTGCAAAATGATGAAAATATCACCTATTGAACAGGGCCACTGGGCAGATTATACAAAACATTGTACATGAAAGTTCCTAGCAGAAAGCAGATGCTCAGTAAATGCTCTACGCAATAGGATGTTGCCTAAGGAGCCAAGGGGATGTTAATAAGGAGAGAATCAAAAAATTCAACTCTAACTGTTCCCAGGGTTGCTGAGTACAGTATACACATTAAAGAACTTTGCAAACTGTAACCTGCTAGGAGGTCAAGTTGGTTCTAGTGAAGTGACCCCTTAAGACAAAAACCAGTGGGTGAAGTTTACTTGGAAAGCAGGGGGGTAAATATTAAGGCAGTAATATTTGGTATACTTTTAGTTCTTTCTTTTCTTGTGAATTCCTCCTTCTAGTCATTTTGCCCAGAGAAAAATGGCTGAACAAGAGAACAAAATAAAAAATGTCAACCATGACCCAAGCAAAATACTCATACATGGATTATAAGAACTAGCATAGAGGATCATAGAGGAAGGGAGGGAAAACTGAATGGGAAGCCATCAGAAAGGGAGAAAAACTATGAGAGACTCTTACCTACAGGAAATAAACTGAGGGCTGCTGGAGAGCAGTTGGATGGGGGAATGGGGAAATTAGGTAATGGGCATTAAGGAGGGTGTACATGATATGATGAACACTGGGTGTTAAACGCAGCTGATAAATTACTGAACACTACATCTGAAACTAATGATGTACTATATGTTGGCTAACTGAATTTAAACTAAAAAAATAATATTTGGTATAGAGGACAGGGAAAGCCTCTCCCCAAAAAACAAATTCTGATACTGATTGGGAGGCTGAGAACTCAAATATACCCAGCTGGTAACCTCCTCAGGGCTTCATCTGAAGGGCAAATGTTCTCATTCAAGGACAGAGAGAAGTTGGCCTGCTTGGTCTCCGCTGGCTCCCAACGACAGCCTCTGAGACATTTCTAGTTTTTGTCCTAAAGGCAAACTGGGATCAGTAGCAGGGCCACTGCCTGGGTGTCAGCACCTACCTGCTGGGCTAGCTTCGCAGCTGCTGCAGCCAAGCCTGTCTCAATGGAAGCTACCCGGGTCCCCTCACGCACAGGACGGTCCTGCTTTGGTAGAGTTGGGGTCACACGGGCTGCAGAGGAAACAGGATGAAAACAATGATCTGAATGTCAAGCATATTCCCTACCTCTGAGCCTCCCCCAAAGGTGGTCTCATCGGTCTCCCAGCTTCTAGCTTTTTACAAAGTCTGATTTTGTTTCCCATCAGGTAAGAAGCTAATTTACAAATGCTCAAAGTACACAAAGCATACAATGATTATACGATAAAAGTTAAGGTTCCTAAACTGGCATTTAACGTTGTCCATGTCTTGCTCCTGGCTTACCCACCTCCTCAGCCTTATTTCTACATCCATACTCTCAGATTTTCTAGACAGAATGGATTCCTTATTCTATCTCCAGAATATGTACAGCTCATCCTCTTTCTACTTCCATCCTCACCAACCACATTACCTACAGTACCCTCTTTCCTTTGGCCACCTCTTCAAAACCTGACTGTCCTTCAAAGGTAAGCTGAAATCAACCTTCTGTACACAAACCTCTAGGACCTGTCTTGTTCACATTGGTCTCTCCCTCTCTGAACTTAAGATATATACCAGTCACTTCATATATAGCACCACACCATCCTGTCTCATTCCCTAACTTTGAAGTGCTGTTATGCACATGTTATTTTGCCAGCCCAACAGGCTATGAGCTCCTGAAGAAGACTGTCTTCTTGTATAACCCTTTTATAGTGCCTTAGCAACCTTGAATCAAAAAGGAATTATTTTTAAAAAAATAGTTATTTATCCCACATTTTACACAGCAAGTATATTTTACCAAACAGCCCCAGATGATGAAGGAAAGCTGCTATTTACAGAAGAATGCCAGCTAGTTAATGTAGAAAAAAATGACAAAATTGGAAAATCACAGGTTTGTAAGCCCTAATAAAACAACTGATGCTAGAGACCTGTATAGTAACACAGTACCAAACTATTACATACATATTACTTGCTAGTCTCAACAAGGAAAAAACTAACTTTACAATGGTGAGATCATATCACCTCCTTAACTAAGTATTAACTTGATTATTACTAATAGTGAGACAGCTGACTTCATGCACCGCCTGATGCAATGCAGTATGAAATTCACAGCATCACCTTGGAAGTAGTTTTGCCAAAGATCTAAAATCAAATAAGTGGTTCATATCACTTCTAGTTTTTAGGAAACAGAGATAAGAGAACGAGTTAAATGATACCATGAGAAAACAATCAGACATTCTACAAGATAACTGCCCTAGTTTTATTAAAAAGACAATGTCACAAGGAAGTAAACAAATCTAGAAGGTGGGATGGGTCATAGGACAATTCTATTACTTTTTATAAGAAATAAATAGCACAAAACAAAAAAAGGGGGTATGCTCCAGATTAAGAGAGACTCAAAAGGCATGACAGCCAAATGCTATGCGAACTCTGCTAGATCCTTAGGTAAACAAACCCACTGTAAAAATACCTTTTTATGGTTACACAATTGAGGAAATTTTATTATGGATTTAGGATTAGATAATGTGCAGGAATTATCAAATTATTGCTAATTTTGTTATGTATGATAACAGGATTGTGGTTATATGAGAAAATGTATTTTTTAGAGATGTACATTAAAGTACATTGAGAGCAGGAATGACAAAATATGTAGGATATGCTTTAAAGAACAATTTTGAAAAAAGGGAACTAATAGATGAGTCAAATGTGGCAAAATCTTGATAACTATTGTTAGTGGTGATTGTATGGGAATTTATTGTATATTCTATTTTTAATTAATGAAAAAAGTCAAGTCAATGTCACAGAAAAAAGGAGGTGGTAGTGGTACCAACCTAGATTTGAAGATTCCTTGGTTGGTTAGCTGCTGCTGCTGCTGCTGCTGTTGCTATTGTTATTATTAAAACATTATTATTATTATTATTATTATTACTTTAATTATTAAAACCTTTCTGTATAAGTAGTATGCAGATTCTAGAATAAGCAATTCAGGAGACTGAAGTCCCCTCTTTAAAGGCAGTATTTGTTCAAAAATGATCTGAAGCAAAAAGAACAAAGGGAAAAAGGGGTAGTAGGTTTGTTTATTTGAACAAATTATAGCTGAGAACTTCCCTAATCTTGGGAAGGAAACAGGCATTCAAGTCCAAGAGGCACAGAGAACTCCCTGCAAAATTAACAAAAACAGGCCATCACCAAGAAATAACAGTGAAACTTGAAAAATATAAAGATAAAGAGAGAATTCTGAAAGAAGGTAGGGATAAAAGCTATTTAACCTACAAGGGTAGACACATAAGGTTATCAGCTGACAATGTCCACAGAAACATAGCAGGCCAGAAATAAGTAGTGGCATGAAACATTCAAACTGCTAAGTGGGAAAAATATGCCAAGACTACTTTATCCAGCAAGGCTGTCATTCAGAATAGAAGGAGATGTAGAGAGTTTCTAGGACAAGCAAACTAAGGGAGTTCATGAACACTAAACCAGTTCTGCAAGAAATATTAAATGGGACATTTTGAGCAGGAAAAGAGAGACTGAAGGCAACAAAGACTAAAATGGAACAAGAACATTACAGGTAATGCAATGGCAACCAAATTCTTATCTATCAATAATTACTCTGGGGGCACCTGGGTGGCTCAGTGGATTAAGCCGCTGCCTTCGGCTCAGGTCATGATCTCAGTGTCCTGGGATCGAGCCCCGCATCGGGCTCTTTGCTCAGCGGGAGCCTGCTTCTCTCTCTCTCTCTCTCTGCCTGACTCTCTGCCTACTTGTGATTTCTCTCTCTGTCAAATAAATAAAATCTTTAAAAAAAATAATTACTCTGAATGTAAATAGACTAAATGTTCCAATTAAAAGACACAGGGTATCAGAACGGATTAAAAAAATTAAGAGCCATCAATATGCTACTTACAAGAGACTCGTTTTAGAACCAAAGCTAATGGAAAGCTGGAGTAGCCATACCTACATCAGACAAACTAGATTTTTTTGGAGGAGGGGGAGGGACAGAGAGAGACAGAAAGAATCCCAAGCAGGCTCCATGCCCAGCACAGAGCCCAATGTGGGGTTTGGTCTCACAACCCTGAGATCATGACTCAAGCCCAAAACCAAGACTAAGTCACCAGCTCAACCAGGCACACCCAGACAACCTAGATTTTAAACCAAAGATGTAATAAGAGATGAAGAAGGGCACTATATTACAATAAAGGTGTCTATCCAACAAGATCTAACAAATGTAACTATGCCCCTAAATCGGGAGTAGCCAAATACGTAAGTGAATTAACAACAAAATCAAAGAAACTCATGAACAATAATGTAATAATATTAGGGGACTATAAACCACCCCACTCACAGCAATGGACAGATCATCTAAGCAGAAGTTCAACAAGAAAACAATGGCTTTGAGAGGCAGGCTGGACCAGGTGGCCTTAACAGATATATTCAGAGAATTCCATCTTAATGCAGCAGAATACACATTCTTCTTGGGTACACATGGAACATTCTCCAGAACAGAGCAAACACTGTGTCACAAATCAACCTTCTACCAGTACAAAAAGACTGAGATCATACCATGCATATTTCAGACCACAACACTATGAAACCTGAAGACAAGCACAAGAAAAAATTTGGAAAGACCACAAACACATGGAAGTTAAAGACCATCATACTGAAGTATGACTGGATTAACCAGGAATTAAAGAAGAAATTTAAAAATACATGGGAGCAAAGGGAAATGAAATCATGAGAGTCCCAAACCTTTGGGACATAGCAAAGGCAGTCATAAGAGGGAAGTATATAGCAATATGGGCCATCCTCAGGAATTGAGAAAAGTCCCAAATACACAACCTAACATTAAACCTAAAGGAACTAGAAAAAGAACAGCAAATAAAACCTAAGGCCAGCCAGAAGGGAAATCATTAAGATCAGCGCAGAAATAAGTGATATAGAAATTTTAAAAAACTGTAGAACAGATAAGCAAAATGAGGATCTGGTTCTTTGAAAGAATTAAGAAAACTCATAAACCCTTAACCAGGCTTATCAAAAAGAGGAAGGACCCAAATACATAAAGTCTCGAATGAAAGAGGAGAGATCACAACTAACACTGAAGAAATATAAACAATTATAAGAAAATATTATGAGGAATTATATGCCAACAAATAGGGTAATCTGGAAGAAATGGATACATTGCTAGAAACATATAAACTACCAAAAGAGAAACAGGAAGAAATAGGGAAGCTGAACAGACCCATAATCAGCAAAGAAATTCAATCAGTAATCAAAAATCTCAAACAAACAAACAAACAAAAAACAAAAACCAAGAGTCCAGGGCTAGATGGCTTCCCAGGGGAACTGAACCAACCAAACATTTAAAGAATTAATACCTATCCTTCTGAAACTGTTCCAAAAACCGGGGATCAAGGGAAAACTTCCAAATTCATTCTACAAGGCCAGCATTACCTTGATTCCAAGACCAAAAACCCTACTAAAGAGAATTACAGACCAATATCTCTGTTGAACACGGATGCAAAAATTCTCAACAAAACACTAGCTAATGGAATCCAGTAGTCCATTAAAAGGATTACTCACCATGATCAAGTCAGACTTATTCCTGGGCTACACAGGGGTGGCTCAATATTCACAAATCAAGGTGATATACTACATTAATAAAATAAAGCATAAAAAATATGATCCTCTCTATAGATACAGAAAAAGCACTTGACAAAACACAGCATCCTTTCTTGATAAAAACCCTCAACAAAGTAGGGATAGAAGAAACATACCTCAACATTGTAAAGTCCACATACAAAAACCCACAGCTAATATTATCCTCAATGGGGAAAAACAGAGATTTCCCTAAGGTCAGGAACATGACAGGGATGTCCACTCTTACACTGTTGTTCAACATAGTACTAGAAGCCCTAGCCTCTGTAATCAGACAAGAAAAAGAAATAGAACACATCCAAACTGGCAAGGAAGAAGTTAAACTTTTACTCTTCACAGACAACATGATACTCTGTAGAAAACCTGGAAGACTCCATCAAAAAATTGTGAACTGATACAAGAATTCAGCAAAGTCACAGGATATAAAAACAACATACAGAAATCTGTTGCATTTCTATACACCAATAATGAAGCAGGAGAAAGAGAAATCAAGAAATAATCCCATTTATAACTGCACCAAAAATCATAATGTAGCTAGGACGAAACCTAACCAAAGAGGCAAAGATCTGTATGCTGAAAACTACAGAACACTTATCAGAGAAACTGAAGAAGATAAAAAGAAATGGAAAAACATTCCATATTCTTGGATTGGAAGATCAAATACTATTAAAATGTCTATACTACCCAAAGCAACCTACACATTCAATGTAATCCCTATCAAAATAACACCAGCATTTTTCACAGAGGTGGAACAAACAATTCTAAATCAAAACTAACTGTGCCCCACCAAATGTCTTTTTTTTTTTTAATTTAAATTCAATTTAGTCCTTGAATAGAATCTGGTTTGAAAAAGCAAGTAAGATATTTTTGGTACAATTTTGGGGGGGGGATTTGAATAAGGATTTGGTACCAAATGATATGAGAAAATAAATGCTACTTTACTCAGGTGTCATAAAACGGTACTATGGTTATAGAAGAAAATGTCATTTTCATAGAAACGCATACTGAACTATTTAGTATGTTATGATGGATGACAACAGCAAAAATGACAAAGTTAAGGATCTCCAAACACTCATTCCTGAATTAAAACAATGAAAAATCTGGTAAAAAAATGTCAGAATAAACTTTTTCAGAACTCTGGAAGCTAAAGGCTTACGGCAACCCTCTAGTGGAGAATTCTAGTGGGGAAGTGAAGGCTGTGGAACAGGGGTGAGAGGGAAAGATTTACCATATACCCACATATAAGTTTCATCCTTTTGGAATTTAGTGGGGATCCATCCTAAAAATAATCAGAGAAACCAACACATATAAATATGTTCACCCCAAATGTGAACTTGGCAATAGACTAAATGCCTCACATTAAACAAGTTAGGTAAATAAGGTATATCCACAGATAGAATATCTGGTGGCCATTAAAATATTTAAAACAATGGCATAAGGACATACTTATGAAATAATATTTAAAAGGCCAGGTATATGTATTGGTTTTCAACTTTTACAGTCAACCCCTAATTAATATAAAGTATTAATCACAAGGCAATATAAATGCTAACAACCTTGACAATGTAAGGGAAAATGTGCAGTTCACAGAAGGTCAGAAGAAAGAAAGTGTTCTAATGTCTGTATCTTAGAAAGTGGGTAATTGGGGTGCCTGGGTGGCTCAGTGGGTTAAAGCGTCTGCCTTCAGCTCAGGTCATGATCCCAGGGTCCTGGGATTAAGCCCCACATCAGGCTCTCTGCTCAGCAGGGAGCCTGCTTCCTCCTCTCTCTCTGCCTGCCTCTCTGCCTACTTGTGATTTCTGACTGTCAAATAAAAAAATAAAACCTTTAAAAAAAAATAAAGTGGGTAATCAAGAGAGAGTGACAGCGCTGAGAGAAAGAGAAACAGAGACTAAGCTGATACATCAAGAAATAGTGGTATAAACCCTACCATCTTGAGTTTTGGAGGTAATGACCAGAAAAAAAGAAAACCAGAAGGTTGTCTCTTAGGCATGGAATTGGAGGTGAGGAAAGCAGAAGTGAAGACCACTGCATTTCATCCTAAACTCCTCTGTGCTATATGATTTGCTACCAAATGTACACATTAATTTGATTAAAAGTCAATAAAGCAAGATATAGGATTGTATACACAACCATAAAAAGAGATACATAGGAAAAACAGATTTGAAGGAAACATGTCAAAACATTGACACAGGGGCTGCCTCTGGGTAGCAGAATCATGGGTGCTTTCTTCCTTATACATTCTTCTATTTTCTGTATTTTCCAACTCTTCTATTTTGCTAATCAGCCAGAAACTATAGGAAAAAATACAATAAAAAAATAGTGGGATGCCTGGGTGGCTCAGTTGGTTAAGTGGCTGCCTTCAGCTCAGGTCATGATCCCAGCATCCTGGGATCGAGTCTCACATCGAGCTCCTTGCTCAGCAGGAAGCCTGCTTCTCCTTCTGCCTCTGCCTGCCACTCTGTCTGCCTGTGCTCACTCTCTCTGACAAAAAAAAAAGTAACATTTGCTGACTGACTCACTAAGAGAACACTTTCAGGGATTACCCTACCACCCCATTCCCCTGATCCCCAGCAAATAGCAGAAAGGCAGATGAGGATGGGTGGGACCACAATAGCCAAACTATGGAAAGAACCTAGACGTCCATCAACAGATGAATGGATAAAGAAGATGTGGGGTGTGTGTGTGCGTATATACATATAATGGAATACTATGCAGCCATCAAAAGAAATGAAATCTTGCCGTTTTCAATGACATGGATGGAACTAGAGGGTATTATGCTGAATGAAATAAGTCAATCAGAGTAAGATAATTATCATATGATCTCTCTGACAGGAGGAATTTGAGAGGCAGAGTGTGGGGATCATGGGGGATAGGGAGTGAACAAATGAAAAAAGATGGGATCAGGAGGGAGACAAACCATAAGAGACTCTTTTTTTAAAAAAATTTTATTTATTTATTTAACAGAGAGAAACAACCAGAGAGGGAACACAAGCAAGGGGAGTGGGACAGGGAGAAGCAGGCCTCCCACCGAGCAGGAAGCCCAATGTGGGGCTTGATCCCAGGACACTGGGATCATGGCCTGAGCTGAAGGCAGATGCTTAATGACTGAGTCACCTAGATGACTCCATGAGAGACTCTTAATCTCATGAAACAAACTGAGGATTGCTGGGGGGTTGGGAGGGAGGGATAGGGTGGCTGGGTTATGGACACTGTGGAGGGTATGTGCCATGGTGAGTGCGGTGAAATGTGTAAGCCTGATGATTCATAGAACCCTACCCCTGGGACAAATAAGACATTATATATTAATAAAAAAAATAGGATAGGTGGAATCAGCAGGGGATATCCTGGGGACCCATGGGTATGGAAGTACCAGCACCCTCTGCAGCAGACTGTTGCAGTTATAGCTTTCAACTTGCTCACATCTCCCTGCATGCAGAGGAGGGCTCTGCAGTTCCCTCTCTTGAGAGGTATAATCCATAGCTCCACCCCTGGAATTGAGGCTTGACCATGTAACTTGCTTTGGCTAGTGGGACAATGGAAAACATGACACCAGCAGAGGCTTGAAAAGTGCTTGCAAACTGGGGCTTTCCCTCTCTTGCTAATGGACATGTTTCTGCTTTCCTGTGAAAAAGTTTATGCTGGCTTCCTGGTGGACTAGGAGAAACCACATGGAGAGAGGCACTAGCCACCCCAAATTAGGTCTAGACTCCTGAAGATCTGTTTAGACCACCCAGCCCAGGCTAAGCCAGTCCAGACTAGAACAATAGCTTAGCCAACCTACAGAATAATGAGAAATGATCAGCTGTCATTGTTCTAAGCCACGAAGTTTGGGGTAGTTTGATAAGCAGCAAAGGCTAACGGATACGCCCTCCAATGTGAAAACCACCCAACCAGAGAGATGAATAAAATTCTTGTATTACACTCTAAATTCCACATTCAACTCAATGATCATTCTTTCTTCCCTCCTCAGAGCTGGCCTCTCAGGCAGTATAGATGACAGTCTAAGGAGCCTTGGGCCTTGTGAAGTTCAAGAGTCAGCAGAATTTCCCTCATTTGGCAAAGTATTACCAAAGGTCTGGGATGATGGTAGCTTCTCAGAAGCCTCAGAGTGCTAGGTGGAATCTGCTCAAGGCCTTCTTTTCACCTCAAGCCATATATCAGAAGAAACATGCTCCATCACCTCTGACTTTGCTGAGCTGAGTGCATGAAATGTGTCTTATCCACTATTTTTGCTCCAGCACCTAACACAGTACCCTGGCACACAGGTGGTACTCAACAAATGTTTGCTGAATAAACAAATGAGTGACTGAATCATATCTTCTTATGTTATGTATCCCAACTACCCCCAGCCTATTTTCCCCAAACCATACCTACAGAGTTTAAGGACAGAATACTGGATCACCTTTAGGACTCCATGGAGCATCATCTGAATTCTTCTTTTTCTTGGGTCGAGATTTCAAAGCAGGGTCATCATCATCAGACTCCAGGGAAGGGTAAACTGCAATGAGAAGGAAAGCAGGGTAAACTGATATTTCATCCAGAAGGGTGAAGACGGAATGATGCCTACACCTCAGCTCCTGCCACTCCCCCACCAGTAGACCCTTTACTTAATCCACACTCAAATGCAGGAATCCCTGAATATGCCACATACTTTTCATGTCTTTCTACTTTTGTACCTTGCTGCAAATGTCCTTCTCCAAGCATCACCTAATTCTGATTCACTCACTCAACATCCATTTAGTGAGTTACCTCATGAACTACTTTACTGACCTTGCAAAACTCAGCTCTAGATTCACTTCCTAAGAAGCCTTCCTTGTTCTTCTAACCTGATTCAGATGGCTTCTCAACTCTCCAGAGTATCTTGGGTATACCTCTACTGGAGTTATTTATTATATAGTATTTGAGAGATGAAAAGTAAATAAGTCACCCCTAACTTACTGTGAGGGCACAGATAAGTATTATTTGATTTCAAACTAACTAAGGGAGCCTAATACAATGCAGAGTAGGTACACAATAAATGTTGGCTGAAATGGAAAAAGAAATGCTATATACATTATCACACAAAGGGAACAAAAAGACCACTTAGGCTGAACTGACAACAAGATTACTGCAACTGAATGATCTGAAAGGCAAAACACACATATACAAGTATCTCAAGCTATACACATACACACAAACATCCAGTTTTATCACACTCTGCTCAAAATCCACATGTAACACCTATAGGATTTAATGGGACAATGATGTAGATAGATCCTACTGATGAAGTCAAATTCTGTGTCTCTGCTTCTAAACCTGAAAGAGAAGCAAAGTGAGAGTGAAACTTCTTCCTAGTGATTCTAATCATTCAAATGACCAGACTCAAATTTCTCTAGAATTATCCTTCATCAGAGGAATTCTAGTCACATACTTCCTTCTAGTAGGACCTCTTTATAGGAAAATGAGTTCATTTTTCAGGCCTTCTTTTCTTGAGCAAAGAGGTAAAACTCCTGCCTTCTGACTTTGAAAGAATCAAAAAGAGGGGTCACTGATTGTCCCTCAAAAGAAATAGCTGCTGGTAACAATTGTTTGAGAAAGATCCCATCCTTAATAGTCCCAGTGGCTGTTAATATTATTTTGTTGGGTCTGAAAGAGTTTGCCATCTCAAGGAAAGTAGTATGGTATGGTAGAAAAACCGTGAGTCTAGGGATCAGATGTTACTTTGAAATCCTGGACTGACCCACTAGCTTTGTGACTTAGGAAAACTTCTCTAGGTTTCACTATCTTCACCCATAAAATTGAAATAATACTACCTGCCTTGAAAAGTTTTAAGTATTGAGACATTTAAGTAAGTGTAGACATTAAAAGAAAACAGAAGTTAAGATACACATATTAAAAATGTAAAGGTAGAGGGGCGCCTGGGTGGCTCAGTGGGTTAAGCCGAAGCTCAGGTCATGATCCCAGGGTCCTGGGATCAAGTCCCACATAGGGCTCTCTGCTGAGCAGAGAGCCTGCTTTCCTCTCTCTCTCTGCCTGCCTCTCTGCCTACTTGTGATTTCTCTCTGTCAAATAAATAAATAAAATATTTAAAAAAATGTAAAGGTAGAAAGGAGTGATGTCCCCCAAATGGAGTTAGGAGCTCCAAGTATTTGTCCCTCCACTGCAGCAACTGTTGAGGTAGCAAAAACTGTAAGAATAAACATTTGGGGGACTCTGGAATACAATCAAAAACTTAGAAGGAAAATGCTTAACAACAACAAAAAAGTCTGCTTAGTTTGGCATTTAAGTAAATTTCTATCAAGAAATCTCAGTTGACCACTGAGGCTACAGAACGGATACTTCAGTGACCACATACTAAAGGACACTGTCTATAAAAAGCCTTTGGAAAGTCACTAAATAAACATAACTGTAGTTCACAGTAAGCAACAACAGAAAACTCTGGGGAGGGAGGAAAATACGACTTCCAGCATTACCACATTATATAATATTCAAAATGTCTCAGCTTCAGAAAATCTTATGAGGCATGCAAAAAAACAAGTATGTTTTACTCACAGAAAAAAAAATTGATAAAAAAAAACTCTCCATGAGGAAGCTGATATTGGAATTACTATACAAAGGACTTTGAATCAACAGTCCTATGTGATCAAAGAAAAGCATGTTCCAACAAAAAACAGAGTATCAATACAGAGAGAAAATATAAAAATGAACCAAATAGAAATTCTGGAGCTGAAAAGTACAATGTGGTTGTGAAAAATTCACTACAGGGATTCAATAGCAGATTTTGAGCAGGAAGAAGAAACAATCAGTGAATGTGAAGAAAGCACAATTAAAATTATCCAGTCTGATGAGCAAAAAGAAAGAAGAAAAAATGAACAGAGGTAAAGGGACCTGGTGGGATGCTAACAGGCTTACCAATATATTCATATGGGAGTCCCAGAAGGAGAACAGCCAAAAAATTTCCAAACTTTATGAAATACATGAAGATGAACATCAAAAAACTCAATAAATTCCAAATAGGATAAACTCAGAGATCCACACTGAGCTACATTATATTCAGTCAGTAGATAAAAAGAATTTTGAAAGCACCAAGACACAAGCAATTTGTCATCTCACAGGATCCACAATAAGATTAACAATCAATTTCTAATCAAAAACAAAGGAGACCAGTGGGTAGTTAGGTGATCTATTTAAGACACTGAAATAAACAACTGTCAACCAAGAATAATATATTGGGTAAAACTGTCCTTCAAAAATGAAGGCCAATTAAGACATTCTCAAGTAGACAAAATCTAAGAGAGCTTGTCATTAGTAAACTGCCCTTTAAGAAATACTGAATAGAGTCCATCAGGCTGAAATGAAAGGATGTTAGAGAGTAACTCAGTTACAAAGCAGGTAAAGAATGACAAAACCTGGGGTGTCTGGGTGGCTCAGTGGGATAAAACCTCTACCTTCGGCTCCGGTCATGATCCCAGGGTCCTGAGATCAAGCCCCACATAGGGCTCTCTCCTCTGCGGGAAGCCTGCTTCCTCCTCTCTCTCTGCCTGCCTCTCTGCCTATCCAATAAATAAATAAATAAATCTTTAAAAAAAAAAAAGATTGACTAAACCCATCACCTCCTCAAGATAAAAACATTCAGAAAACTAGAAAAGGGTACTTCTTCAATATAGTAACAGGCACTTATGAAAACCCACAGCTAATATCATATTTAAAGCGGGGGGTGGGAGTTTGGGGGAACCAGGTGGTAGGTATTGGAGAGGGCATGGATTGCACAGAGCACTGGGTGTGGTGCAAAACAATGAATACTGTCACGCTGAAAATAAATTTAAATAAATAAATAAATAAAATTGAGTAAGCAAGCAAGAAAAAAAAAGTGAAAGACTAGGGGTGCCTGGGTGGTTTAGTGGGTTAAATGTCTGCCTTCAGCTCAGGTCACAATCCCAGGGTCCTGGGATAGAATCCCACGTCGAGCTCCCTGCTCAGCGGTGGGGGGGGGGTGCTTCTTCCGCTCCCTCTGCTGTGACCCCACCTTGTGCTCTCTGTTAAATAAATAAAATCTTCTTTAAGAAGATTTATTTATTAGACAGAGACAGTGAGAGAGAGAATACAAGCCGGGGGAATAGGAGAGGGAGCAGCAGGCTTCCCACTGAGCAGGCTGCCCAATGTGGGGCTCGATCCCAGGACCCTGGGATCATGACTTGAGCTGAAGGCAGACACTTAACAACTGAGTCACTCAGGCCCCCTAAATAAATAAAATCTTTAAAAAAAAAAAAAAGTGAAAGGGGCGCCTGGGTGGCTCAGTGGGTTAAAGCCTCTGCCTTCAGCTCAGGTCATGACCCCAGGGTCCTGGGATAGAGCCCCACATCGGGCTCTCTGCTCAGCGGGGAGCCTGCTTCCCCCCTCTCTGCCTGCCTCTCTGCCTACTTGTGATCTCTGTCTGACTTGTGATCTCTGTTTGTGAAATAAATAAATAAAATCTTAAAAAAAATAGGAAAAGAAAAGTGAAAGACTAAATGCTTTCCCTGAAGATCAAGAATGAGGCAAATATGCCTACTTTCTCCATAACTATTCAACAATGTACTAGAAAATTCTGTCCAGAACAACTAGGCAAGAAAAAGAAATAAAAGGCATCCAAATTGGAAAGGAAGAAATAAAACTCTATTTGCAGATGATCTTATTCTATGTACAGAAAATCCTAAAGAATCTTCAAAAAACTATTAGAGCTAATAATGAAAATCAGTAAAGTTGCAGGATTTGAGATCAATGTAAAAATCAGTTGTATTGGGGCGCCTGGGTGGCTCAGTGGTTTGGGCTGCTGCCTTCGGCTCGGGTCATGATCTCAGGGTCCTGGGATCGAGCCCCGCATTGGGCTCTCTGCTCCGCAGGAAGCCTGCTTCTCTCTCTCTCTCTCTCTGCCTGCCTCTCTGCCTACTTGTGATCTCTGTCAAATAAATACATAAAATCTTTAAAAAAAAAAAATCAGTTGTATTTCAGGATGCTTGGGTGGCTCAGTTAAGTGTCTGCCTTTCGCTCAGGTCATGATCTCAGTCCTGGGAGCAAGTCCTGCATTGGGCTCCTGGCTCAGCAGGAAGCCTGCTTCTCCCTCTGCTTGTGCTTGCTCTCTCTCTGAAAAAAAAATAAATAAAATCTTTTTAAAACTCAGTTGTATTTCTATACCCTAGCAAAGAACAATCTGTAAAGAATACTAAGAAAACAATTCCATTTACAATAGCCTCAAGAAGAATTAAGCAAATAAGAATAAATTTTAACCAAGGAGGTATGGGAATAATATACTGAAAACCACAAAACATTATTGAAATTAAAGCCCTAAATAAATGAAAAACCAGTCTATGTTCACTGACTGGATGTCTTACTATTGTTAAGATAGCAAGAACACCCAAAGCATTCTATAAATTCAATGCAATTCCTATTAAAGTACCAATGGCATTTTTTGCAGATACGGAAAAGCTGACCCTAAAATTCTAATGGAACCCAGAGTAGCAAAACAATCTTGAAAAAGAACAAAGTTGGAGGATTCCATTTCCCAATTTTAAAACTTACTACAAAGCTACAGTGATCCATACATTGTAGTACTGGCATAAAGATAAACATACAGATCAGTGAACAGAACTGAGAGTCCAGAAAAAAAACCCTACATCTATAGTCAACTGATTTTTTTTTTTTTTTAGAGAGAGAGAGCAAGAGAAAGAGAGCATGTGTGAGCAGAGGGGTGGGGAGAAAAGGGCAGAGAAAGAGAGAGAGTGGGAATCTTAATCAGGCTCCAAGCACAGTGCAGAGCCCAATGCAGGGTTTGATTACACGACTCTGATGTCATGATCTGAGGTGAAATCAAGGGTAGGATGCTTAACCAACTGAGTTACCCAGGCACCCCTAGTCAACTGATTTTTGACAAGGGTACCAAGACTATCCTATGGGGACAGGACAGTCTCTTTAAAAACTGATGTTATACAGGGGTACCTGGGTGGTTCAGTCAGTTACAGTATCCACCTTCAGCTCAGGTCATGACCTCAGGGTCTTGGGACTGAGTCCCACACCAGGATCCCTGCTCAGCAGGGAGTTTGCTTCTTCCTCTGCCCCTCCTCCCTGCTTGTGCTCTCTCTCTCAATCTCAAATAAATAAATAAATAAATAAAATCTTTAAAAATAAACTAAAAAAAACTGGTGTTATACAAAGAAAAATAGTAAAATTTTAACTCAATTAAAATCCAACATTAAAGTTTATGTAAACAATTCAAATGAGGGGGAGAAATGAGAAAGAGAGAAACAAAAAGCAGAGGAAACAAATATAAATGACATAATAGAATGGTAAGCCTTTATCTGAACATATCATTAGTTACATTAAATGTAAATGGCCTAAAAATAGATTATCAATAAGGATTTTTTTTTAAAAAACGTAAGATTCAACTAAATGCTGGCTACAAAAAACCCCACATTAAATAAAATCATACAGGTAGTTAAAAATAAAAGGATAGAACAGTCACTTAAATTTCCCCTGAAAAATATCTAGCATTGTGTGCATTTTTAATTTGTCAAAATGTCATTGTTTCTTAGTTTCTTATTCAGTGCTACATCTGAGATCTGTAGGTTTCTGTGTGTAAATCTAGCTCATTATTTCTGACTGTGCTAACATTTACCATCCTTGACTTCTCCTTTCCCCAAGGGATGGGCCTCAAGGACCCTTACAGGAATATTGGCATACTTGTCTCCTGATGGATTTGTGGAAGACACTGTCTGGGCTACATGTTCCACAGTAAGATTTCACAATTAATGTTCCTCTCACCAGACTGCACCGGCCTGGTCCTACCACCTCCCCGCAAGCACTGAAGTCAGAATTTTTATGTGGTTGTATCCATCTGCATTTTCCTGCTGAAAAGTGAGGTATATAGATGTTTCCTGACCTCCACTGAATGAGTCAGTTCAATCTTAGAAGCTTATTTTCCTTTCTTTTTTTCAAATAGTGAATACCAGTTTCCTCTTGGATTAGTTGAGAGAAATGAGGCCTCATCTTATTCTAAATCATTTCAGTGAATAGCACTGAGAACAGATTCAAGCTTTTTTCCCTCTTCATTCTGTGTGAATGTGAATCGAGTATCACTTGGGAACCAAAGATGAATGACACAGACTGAGTTCTGGGCCATGATAAATATAAATTAATGAATGAATAAATGAACAAATAAATAAATGAGGATATAAAAAGATCCACCATACCAACATTAATTTAAGAAAGCTGGATTGACTATTAAGTAACTTTACACCAAGGAAAATTACCTGGGATAGGAAATAACATACTAACATAACGACAAGAAGACATAACTGTCAATCAACTTGATCTAATTGAAATTTATAGAACACTCAACCCAACACTAGTAGAATACACATTCTTCTCAAGTTCACAAAGCAAAATTATCAACAGAGACTAAACCCTGAGTGATAAAACATGGTGGTAAATATTAAATAAAACCATAAGCAAGTCTTTTGAGAAGATTCATTAAATTGATAAAATGCCAGCAAGAAGGACAAAGAAAAAAGACAAGACACAAATTACTAATATCAAGAACAAAAAGAGAGATATGCTAAAGACATCATAGACATTAAAAGGATAATAAGGAATATACTACAAACAACTCTGCACCCATAAATTCTACAACTTAGCTGAAATGCATCAATTCCTTGAATGACACAAACTATCAAAACTCACCCAAGGAGAAACAGATAACCTGAATAATCCTATACCTACTAAGGAAAATAAAACCATAGTTAAAACCTGAAAAAGAAATCTCTAGGCCCAGGTGGTTTCACTCACAAATTCTACCAAACATTCAAAAACAAAAAAAAAAAAAAAAAAGAATTGCTAATTCTACACAACTGCTTCTATAAAACAGAAGAGAAGGGAATACTTCCTACCTAATTCTTTGAGGCCAGCACTGCCCTGATACCAAAACTAAAGTCAGGGAGTAAAAGAAAAAATTACAGACCAATATCCATCATAAACATAGACACAAAATTCCTCAGTGAAATTCTAGTAAATAAATCCAGTAATATATAAAAAGAATAATATCTAAGGTCTATACTATAATTTTAAGTCTGGTTCAATATTTGAAAATCAATCAATGTAACCTACTATACTGACAGACAAAAGAAGAAAAACCATGTGACCACACTCATTGTTGGAAAAAAACACTGGACAAAATTCAACACCCACTCATAAACAAACCCCTAGCAAAATAGGAATAAAAATGAACTTCCTTAATCTGATAACCTACAGCTAACATCATAAGAGTGAAAAACCGAATGCTTTCCTCCTTAGATTGGAAAGAGGTCAGGATGTTCACTCTCACCCCATTGTGCTGAAAGTCCTAGCCAGAACAAAAAGGCAAGAAGAAATAAAAAGACTTACAGATTAGAATGAAATGAATAAAATTGTCCATGTTTGCACAGGACATGATCATCTATACAAAAAATCCCAAGAATATATTTTAAAAGCTCCTAAAATAAGTGAATATACCAAGGTTGCAGGATACAAGGTCAACATACAAAACCAAACACATTTATGTATCCTATCATGAAACAATCAGAAACTTAAAGTTAAAAAAGGTACCATTCAGATTTCCAAAAAATACAGAACTCTGGGATAAATCTAACAAAACATGTGCAGGATCTGCATGTAAAATCCATAAAATACTGATAAAAGATATTTTAAAAAGACTAAACACAGAGGGAATAACATATACATAGAACACTCGATATCTAAGATGACAACTGTCTTGAAGTTATTGTAGAAACAGTCTGATGATTTCTCAAAGAGTTAAACACAGAATTACCATACGACCCAGCAATGTGACTCATAGGTAAATGCCCAGAATGAATGAAAACATGTCCACACAGAAACAGATGCAAATGCAGCATTATTTATAATGGCCAAAAGATGGAAATAACCTAAATGCCCATAAGCAGATGAACAGATAAACAAATTGTGGCATATCCATACAATGAAATAATATTTATCCATAAAATGGAACAACATACTGATATATGCTACAACTTATATGAACCTTGAAAACATTATGCTAAAGAAGAGAAGTCAGACACAAAAGGTCACATATTACATGATTACTCTTATATGAAACATCTATAATGGGCAAATCCATACAAACAGAAAGCAGATTAGTGGTTACCAGAAAACAAGGAGGAGAGGGCGGCATGGGTAATGATCACTTAATGGATATAGGGAGTTTTTCCAGGGGTGAAAAAAAAATGTCTTAGAAAATGCATTAAGTGCCACTGAATTGTACCCTTTAAAATGGTTAAACTACATGTTTTGTGAATTTTACCTCAACAAAAAATAAAGATGCCAATTCTCCCCAGATTGATGTATACATTTAAACACAGTTCCAATCAAAATCCCAGTAGAAATTTTTTGTGGATTCAGACAAATCAATGCTAAAATTTACATGGAAAGGCAAAATTGAAGAACTCATACTAACTGATCTTAAGAATTGCTATGAAGCTACAGTAATCAAGACATTGAGGTACTGGCAAAGAGATGGATATATACATCAATGAAAAAAAATAAAACAATCCAGAAACAGATCCACACCAATATGGCCATTTGATTTTTTACGAAGATGTAAATGTAAGTCAATGGGGAAAAGAAAGAGTCTTTTCAACAAATGGTCTTGGAACAAATAGACATCCATATGCCAAAAAAAGGGTAAACCTCAACCTAAACCTACCTTATGAAAAACTTTAGTCAAACTATGTCATGGTTAGAAATGTAAAGCAGGAAAACTGTTATGACCTGAGTTTACATAAAGAATTGTTAAATGAGACACAAAAAGCATAATCATTAAAAGATAAAATTGATACATGAGACTTTTTGGAAAATGAAAGTGCTTGCTTTAAGAAAGGAAGTGTTAAGAATGAGAGAAGCTCAGACTAGTAGAAAATAATATATATCTGACAAGAGACCTGAACTCAGACTATATAAAGAATTTTCAAAGCTCAACCTTTAAGTAAAAAAAAAAAAAAAAAAATTAAAAAATGGGCAAAAGTTGAAAGATGGAGGAGTAGGAGGTTCCTGAGCTCACTCTGTTGCAGATAACAGCCACTTACCCTGAAAATGACACAAAGACTGGCAGAACAGACGTTACAAGGTTCATTATAGACAGGAGGCCACAATGAAAAGGGTAGGAGGGATGGAAACAAAACTAACCTTAAACACAAGGGACAATACAAGCACAGAGAAGTGAGAGGATGAGACCCCACTCTAGGCACCCCAGGCACAGAAGACCCACGCTGGGAAGATAAATTTCCATAACATTTGGTTTTGAAAACAAATCAGGCTTCATGTTGAGAGTTTTTCAATTAGCAGGGTTTATCCCTGGGTGCTTTAAAAATCAACAGGCTTAGATCCTAGAGAAGGCTTGGAACCTGGAAAGCTGGGGAACAACAAGGAACTAGATCCCAGCCCTTTATGGGCCAGTGTTACAAATAACCCAGCCAAGATAAAGCAGAGAAGCAGCAATCTGAAAAGCACCTGGGGTATACTGAAGATTTATTTACTAATTGCAGAACTTGTGCTGGAGGGGCGCGGGTTTTTAGGAGACCTCTCCAAGAACAAAACTGCCGGTGGGCACCATTTCTCTTCCCCAATCCCCAGCCTAGAGAGGCCACTTGTGGAAACCAGTACAAACACTGTCCACCTATCTTGCTAGCACCATGTGCCTTAACCCCACATGCTCTCCTGCCACTCAGCCCATCCAACCTGCCCAAATCAGGAAGCAGGCTTCCCTCCAAAACTACTCCTGTCCCAACACACTCTGCAAGCAACCCCAGCAGGGAAGAGTGCCACTCCAAAGTAACTACTGCCCTGGGGAGAAGGGAAGATAACCAAACACACCAGAATGCCCTCAGTGCCAGCACCCAAACCTTATAACTGGCAGCACAGAGATAGTGCTCTGCCCATCAGTCCTGGAATGGGGGCAGGCATCTCGTCTGTCAGTCCCGCCAACCAATGAAAGCCTTCCAGAGTACAACATAAGAAGACTTCCCTGCAGGTCAATGTGACTGCAGCCCCAGCAGATGGGCTGAGGGCAAGCAAGTGTCTAACTACTGATACCACCCAACTACAAGCTTGTAGCAACTCCGGACAGGCCCTTTAACATCACAGGGACCAAACTGTGCCCTTGTGCCCACCCAAAGTAGGCAGAGAGGGCTACTGCAACCAACTGGACTGAAAGCAAACACAGATTAACTACCACAGTAGGGCACATGCACCAACACAGGAGATACCCCTCCGGATGCCAGTTGCCTGGTTCTGGTGAACAGGGGGCATTGTGCTACATGGCACTGTAAGATCTCTTTTTCAAAAGGCCACTACTTTCAAGATCAGGAGCTGTAGCCTTATTTCCTAATACACAGAAACAAAGACAGTCAGACAAAATGAGGAGACAGAGGACTATGTATCAAATGAGGGAACAAGACAAAGCCACAGCAAAAGAGCTAAATGAAATGAAAATAATTAATATGCTGATAGAAAATTCAATGTAATGGTCATAAAAATACTCACTGGACTTGAGAAAAGAATGGAGAATCTCAGTGAGGCCTTCAACAAACAGAAAATATAAAAAAGAACCAGTGAGACATGAAGAACTCAATAACTGAAATAAAAATACACTAGAAGGAATCAATTATAGATTAGAGGAGGCAGGAGAATGGATCAGCAATCCGGAAGACAAGGTAATGGAAAGAAACCAAGCTGAACAGCAAAAAGAAAAAAAAATGAGAATAGATTAAGGTACTTTGTGATATAAATCAAGTGTGATAACATTTACATGATAGGGATTGCAGAAGAAGAAGAAAAGAGAGAAGAGAGGGCAGAAAACTTATTTGAAGAAATAATAGCTGACAACTTCCCTAATCTGGGGCAGGAAACAGATATGCTGATCCTGGAGACACAGAGAGTACCCAACAAAATTAACCCAAGGAGGTCCATTCCAAGACACCTAGTAATTAAGATGGCAAAAAGTGATGATAAAGAGAATTTTAAAAGCAGCAATAGAAAATAAAACAGTTACATACAAGAGAAACCCCATAAGGTTATCAGCTGATTTTTCAGTGGAAACTTGTCCAGCCAGAAGGGAGTGGCATGATACATTCAAAGTACTGAAAGGAAAAAACTTGCAACCAAGAATACTCTACACACCAAGGATATCATTCACAATAGAAAGACAGATAAATAGTTTCCCAGCTAGGGCCATCTGGGTGGCTTAGTCGGTTAAGTGTTTGACTCTTGATTTCAGCTCAGGTCATGATCTCAAGGCTGTGAGATTGAGTGGTGTGCATCAAGTTCCTCACTGCACATAGAACCTGCTTAAGATTCTCCTCTTCCTCTCCCTCTGTCCCTCCCTCTACTCCCTCTCTTTAAAATAAAAGTTTCCCAGCCAAACAAAGGTTAAAGGAGTTCATCACCAATAAACTAGCCCTCCAAGAAATGTTAAAGGGAATTCTTGGAGTGGAAAGAGAAAGTCATAATCATGAGTGATCAAATGATGGGGAAATTTTTCACAGGTAAAATGCAAACACAAAATAAAAGTAGTATATGAATCACTTATCAAACCAATATGGAAGTTAAAGCACAAAAACAGTAAAATCAACTATATCTACAAAATCAGTCAAGGGATTCACAATAAAAGGATAAAAAGGATGACATTTTATACATAAAACATGGGGAGTGGTAAAAATTTAATGCTTTTAAATGGCTTCAACCTTTAGTGACCATGAATTCAATTCAGACTGCTATATGTATAAGATGTCATTACGAACCTAATGGTAACCACAAATCAAAAATCTATAATACATACACAAAACATAAAGGGAAAGGAAGCCAAGCATATCATGAAAGAATGCAATTACGCTACAAGGGAAGCGAGCAAAGAAGTATAAAAAACCTGAAAAATAACAAAATGCCAGTAAGTACATACCTACCAATAATTACTTTAAATGTAAATGGAATAAACTCTCCAAACAAAAGACACAAGGTGGTGGGATGGCTAAAAGAGTAATAAGACCTATCTGTATACTGCCTACAAGAGACAAACATCAGACCTAACACATATGCAGACTGAAAGCGAAAGGATAGAAAAATGTTTACCACACAAATGGAAGCAAAAAGAAAGCTGGGTAGTTATACTGAAATCAAACAAAATAGACTTTAAAACTAAGACCGCAACAAGAGACAAAGAAGGACACCACCTAATGATAAAGAGAACAATCCAACAAGAGGATAGAACTGTAAATATTTATGCACCCAACATGGGAGCACCTAAAAACATAAAGCAACCATTAACAGACAAAAGAAGAAAGTGACAGTAATATAATAATATGGGACTTCAACACCCCAATTATGTCAATGAAAAGATCATCCACACAGAAAATCAAAAGGAAACAACAGTTTTGAATGACAAGTTTGACCAATGGCCCTAACAGATATATTCAGACTGTTCCACCTAAAACAACAGAATACACATCCTTTTTAAGTACATGTGGAACCTTCTCCAGAATAGATCACACATTAGGCCATGAAACAAGCCTCAAGAAATTAAAAAAGCACAAAATTCTACCATTTATCTTTTCTGATTACAACAGTATGAAACTAGAAATCAATCACAAGAATAACTCTGGAAAGAGCATGAATAAATGGACGCTAAATAACATGCTACTAAACAATGAATGTGTCAACCAAGAAATCAAAGAAAAAATTTAAAAATACAGGGAAACAAGTGAAGATGAAAACACAATAGTCCAAAATCACCTGGATGCAGCAAAAGCTCTTTTAAGAGGGAAGATTCCAGAAATACAAGCCTACTTAAAGAAATAAGAAAAATCTCAATAAACATCCAAACCCTACACCTAAAGGAGCTAGAAAAAGAAGAACAAAGGCAAGCTGAGAAGAAGGAAGGACAAAATAAGGTGTAGAGGAGAAATAAATAAAACAGAGACTAAAGAAACAATAGAACAGATCAATGAAACAAAGAACTGTTTCTTGGAAAATATAAACAAAATGGATAAACCTTTAGCCAGATCCATCAAGAAAAAAAGAACTCAAACAAAATCAGAATGAAGGAGGAGAAAAAACAACCACACCACAGGAATACCAAGGATTTTAAGAGAATTCTATGAAAAATTATATGCCAACAAATTGGACAGCCCAAGAAAAAAATGGATAAATGCCTAGAAACATATAACCTTCCATAACCGAATCAGGAAGCAATAGAAAATCTGAACTGACTGATTACCAGCAATGAAATTGAATCAATAATCAAAAAACTCCCAACAAACAAGTCTAGGACTAGATGGCTTCACGAGTGCATTCTACCAAACCTTTAAAGAAGTGTTAATACCCACCTATTCTTCTTGAATTATTTCCAAATTATTGAAGAGGAAGGAAAGCTCCCAAATTCATTCTGCAAGGCCACCATAACCCTGATACCAAAACCAGTTAAACACACTAAAAAAAAAAAAAAACCTACAGACCAGTATCTCTGATGAACACAGATGCAAAAATCCTCAAAATAGTAGCAAACTGAATCCAACAATGTATTTAAAAAATCATTCACAATGCTCAAGTGGAATTTATTCTCAGGATGCAAGGGTGGTTCAATATTTACAAATCAATCAACAGCATACATCACATCAATAAGATAAAACCATATGATCATTTTAATAGATGTAGAAAAAGCATTTAACAAAGTACAACATCCATTCATGATATAAATTCTCAACAAAACAGGTTTAGAAGGAAGATATACCTCAACACAATAAAGGCCATCTATGAAAAAACCACAGCAAACATCATACTCAATAAGGAAAAACTGAGAGCTTTTCCCCTAAGATCAGGAACAAGACAAGGATGTCCACTTTCACCACTTTTATTTAACATAGTACTGGAAGTTCTAGCCATAGCAGTCACACAAGAAAAAGAAATAAAAGGTATCCAAATTGGTAAGGAAAAAGTAAAAGTTTCATTATTTGCAGATAGCATAATACTATAAATAGAAAACCCTAGAGATGCCTGGATGGTTCAGTCAGTTAAGTGCCTGCCTTTGGCTGAGGGTCCTGGGATCAAGTCCCACATCCGGCTCCTTGCTCAATGGGGAGCCTGCTTCTTCCTCTGCCTGCTCTGCCTGTTCTGCCTGCAGCTCTCCCTGCTTGTGCTCTCTCTCTCTCTCTCTCTCTGACAAATAAAATTTAAAAAAATCTTTAAAAAAAAGAAAGAAAGAAAACCCTAAAGACACCACCAAAAATCGATGAGAACTGATAAATGAATTCAGTAAAGTTGCAGGAAACAAAATTAAACACACAGAAACCTGTTGCATTTCTATATACTAAAAATTAAGTAGCAGAAAGAGAAATTAACAAATCAAGTTACAATTGCACCAGAAATAATAAAATGCCTAGGCATGAACTTGATAAAGCAAAAGACCTATATTTAAAAAAAAAAAAAAAACTATAAAACGATGATGAAAGAAACTGAAGATAACACAAACAAATAGAATGATATTCTATGCTCATGGATTGGGAGAACAAATAATGTCAAAATGTCCATACTAACCGAAGCGATCTACAGATTTAATGCAATCCCTTTCAAAATACCAATAACATTTTCTCACAGAATTAGAACAAATAATACTAAAATATGCACAGGACCAAAAAAGACCCTGAATTGCCAAAGCAATCTTAAGAAGAACAAAGCTACAAAACTGGAAGTATCATAATCCCAAATTACAAAATATATTATAAAGCTGCAGTAACCAAAACAGTATGGTATGGGCACAAAAATAGACACATCAATTAATCAGAAAGAATACAGAACCCAGAAATAAGTGCATACCCATACAGTCAATCAGTCCACAACAAAGGAGGAAAGAATATACACTGGGGGAAAGACAGTCTCTTCAATAAATGGTTACAGGAAAACAGGACAGCTACATGCAAAAGAATGAAACTGGACCATTTTCACTGGACCATACACAAAAATATACTCAAAATGGATTATTGATCTAAATGTGAGACCTGAAACCATAAAAATCCTAGAAGTAAACATGGACAGTAATCTCCTTGACATTGCAAGTAGGAACATTTTTCTAGATAAGTCTCTTCAGGCAAGGGGAACTAAAGCAAAATGAAACTATTTGGACTACACCAAAATACAAAGTTTTGCAGAGCAAAGGAAACCATCAAAACAAAAAGGCAACCTATGGAATGTGAGAAGATATCTGCAAATGATATATTCAGTAAGGGGTTAATATCCAAAAAATATTAAAAATTTATATAATTCAACACCAAAAAAATAAATAATCTGATTTTTAAATGGGCAGAGGACCTAAAAAGACACTTTTTCAAAGAAGACATACAAATGGCCAAGAGACACATGAGACATGCTCAATATCACTAATCATCATGGAAATACAAATCAAAACTATAGTGAGATATCATCTTACATCTGTCAGAAGGGCAAAAATCAAAGACAAGAATTAACAAACGCTGGCAAGGATGCAGGGAAAAGGGAACTCTTATGCACTTGGTGGGAATGCAAAATGGTGTGGCCACTGTGGAAACCAGTAGGGAGGTTCCTAAAAATTAAATTACCACATGATTCAGTAACTCCACTACTGGGTATTTACCCAAAAGAAAATCAAACAATAATTTGAAAAGATATACACACTCCTATATTTATTGCAGCATTATTTATAATAGCTATGATACAGAAGCAACTCATCCACAGATAAGTCCTTCCACAGATGAATGCATAAAGAAGATACAAGACAGATATGTCTATATATCTATCTACACACATACACACACACACTGGACTATTTATTACTCAGCCACAGAAAAGAATGAGATCCTCACATTTGCACCAATGTAGAGGGACCTACAGGGTATAATGCAAAGTGAAATAAGTCAGTAAGAGAAAGACAAACACCCTATGATTCCAAGTATTTAAGAAACAAAACAAAGGAACAAGCAAACAAAAAACCAGAATCTTAAATACAGAGAACAAACTGCTGGTTGCCAGGGGAGGTGGTTAGGGGGAATGGGTGAAATAGAAAAAGGGGATTAAGAGTACACGTATCTTTTTTTAAAAAGATTTTATTTATTTGACAGAGAGAGAGAGAGAAAACAAACAAGCTGGGGAGCAGCAGCCAAAGGAAGAAGCAGACTGCCCCCTGAGCAGGGAGCCTGATACACAGCTCGATCCCAGAACCCTGGGATCATGACCTGAGCTGAAGGCAGATGTTTAACTGACTGAGCCACCCAGGCACCCAAAAGTACACTTATCTTGACGAGCAATGAGTAATGTACAGAACGGTTGAATCATATATCTGAGGCTTATATAATACTCTATGTTAATTATACCTCAATAATAAATATAGTCGAAAGTCATTCAAAGTGTCTATTTAAAGACATCTCAGAAAAGAGGATGTATGCATGAATAGACAGTAGATATACCATTAGCCATTAGCCAAGCCATTAAATGAGCTATTCACTATAGCTTTATTAGGATGGCCAAAATAAATACAATGACAATACCAAGTGCTGACAAGCATGTGGAACTGAAACTCACACATTACTGATAGGAACATAAAATGACACAACCACTCTGGGAAATATCTTTGCCGTTTCTTATACACTGACCAGACAGCCCAGCAATCCGATTCTAAGGCATTTACCCAGAGAAATGAAAACTCATGTTTACACAAAAGCCTGCATGTGCATGTTCGTAGCAGTTCAACTCATAATCACCCGAAGTTGGAAACCATCCAAATATCCTTCAGTGAGTGAATGGATAAAGAAACTATGGTATACAATGGACTACAGCAATAAAAAGGAACAATATATTCAAACACAACAACATGGATGAATCTTAAGGGCATTATGCTGAGTAATTGAGCCTAATCTGAAAATATTACAGTATTGTGCAACTGCATTTACATGACATCCTGGCAAAGGCAAAAACCACAGGGATGAAGAGGACCTCAAGTGGCTGGCAGGCCTTAAGGGTAGAGGGAGGGCATGACTACTAGGGGACAACATATGCTCATTTTGGTGGTAGTTACAAGAATCTAAATGTGTATAACAACAAAGCCGATCTTATTTTGGGTTAATTTAAAAAATAAATTTTAAAAAACCCTTTATCAAAAGGGAAAACAGACTGAAAATAAAGGAAAAGAGCTTTCAATCTAAGATGTTATACAAAGAACACTTAGAGAAAGGAGTGAAATAAAACCAGAAATTAACAGTAAACAAACAAGATGATTAGTAATCAAATGAACGAAACAAAACTGCTAAACATTAGGATCAAGTACAGCCAATCCCAATAAGGAAATGTCAACTCAAAAGTAGTAATTCTGGGACGCCTGGTTGGCTCAGGTCATAATCCCAGGGTCCTCAAACTGAGTTCCACATCTGGCTCCTTGCTCAGCAGGGAGCCTTCCTCTCACTCTCTCTCTCTCTCTGCCTCTACCTGCCACTCTGCCTGCTTCTGCACACGCTCTCGCGCTGACAAATAAATAAATAAATAAAATCTTTTTTAAAAAAGCAGTAATTCTTACTGTAAACCACCATTAACAAATTAACAGAGAAAAACTATGTATTTATAATCAAAAGATGTCAAAAACCATTTGCTAAAACCCAATTTCATTTCTGATTTTAAAAAAAAAAGCCTCTCAAACTAGAGATAGATATTCCCCTGAAGTTCATGAACATAGCCTATCAGAGACCTACAGAGCCCAATGTATTAAGTGGGAAAACACTGGCAGCATTACCTTTAAAGTCAGAAACAAGACAAGGACTATTCAACACCCTAATAAAACTAGAAAAATCTAGACATATGAATACGTAAAAGAAAAGGGGTATTATGTACGAAATCTGTCTCCCAACACCCCCCATTCATATGTTTAGTTCCTAACCCCCAGTACTTTAAAATGTGACTTATTTAGAGATAAGACTTTCAAAGAGATAATTAAGTTAAAATGAGGCCAATAAAGTGGGCCCTAATCCAACTTGACTGTGTCCTTTTAAGAGATTAGGATATACACAAGGACATCAGGGTCCTCTGTTCACAAAGGTAAGATCAGATGAGGAAGCAGCATAAGGGTGGTCATCTGTAAGCCAAGGAGAGGCCTCAGGGGAACCCAACGCCGCTAGCACTTTGATCTTGGACTTTCAGCCTCCAGAACTATGAGAAAATAAATTTCTAGCATTTAAGTCATCCAGTCTGTGGTATTTTGTTATGGCAGCCCTAGCAAACTAAGACAGGCTCTTGAACACCTCCTTCAAGAGCCCAAGACAATTAACTGAAAAATTAATAGAACCAGTAAGAGTATATAGTAAGGCAGTCTGATACAGGATCAAAATAGAAAACTCATACATTCCTCCATACTTGCAATAGCCAAATGGAAAATGTAATAAATAAAGTATACATACATCCCATTATAGCAGATAAGACTTCTGATGAAAGATGATAGTCTCCATAAATTTATCTACAAATGCCATACAATCTTAATACAAAAAATCCCAGGATTTTCCATGGAATTTGACAAACTGATTCTAAAATCCATCTGGAATAGAAAAAAAACCTCAATAATGGCCTAGAAATTCTGGAAAAATAAGAATAAATAGGTTGGCATCTCCTTCTTATTAAACTGCCTTTCTCATGTCACTAGGCAAACCAGGAAGCTGAGGGGAGTAGTTAGACCAGGGGCAGATGTTTTAGCTGTAGGTTGTTGATGCGACTGTCTGCTGAAGGTAGGGTGAGTAGCCAGAGGAACTTGGCATGCCCTTAAGATCAATCACAGCTCCATTCAGAGATGATGGGCTTGCTGAACACCTGTGCTCTCCCTAGGTCTAATGCAAGTTCTGCAGAGGGGATTTGCCCTACCAGATACAAGGCCTATAGAAAGTAACCAACGCAGTATCCCAACAGAAAGGGACAAATTTTGTAGAACAGAAAAATATTAATAATATCTAACACACAGCCCTTACCACGTGCTAGGCAATGTCCTAAATGCTTTATGTGTATTGATTCATTCAATCCTTACAAAAACCTGTGAATAGGTACTGTTCTAACAGAGAAGCACAGAGGTTGCCCAATGTCACATAGCTCTTAAGGGACAGAGCTGGGAACAGAGTAGAAAAACAAATCCACATTCACATGGGAATTTACTTTATGACAAAAGAGGAACTTCAAACCAGGGGGATAATGATGAACTAGTGAACAAACGGTGTAAGGGCAAATGACTAACCATATGGAAAAAATTAAGTTAGATTCTTATCTCCCACAATTCATAAAACTTAATTCCAGAGAAAGAGGTAAAATTTTAATGTCTATACATATTTTTGACAAAAATATGAGTCTTCTTACACAAGACAAAATAAAAATTGATAAAGGTAACTATGCAAAAACTGAAATCTACATGCTAAAAGATACCATAACTAAAATTAAAATATAAGCAGTAGATTAAAACATTTTGCAACATTTCCAGAATATATTAACCAAAAAAAACCCCTAAGAAATCTATAATTTAGGGGCACCTGGGTGGCTCAGTGGTTTAAGCCTCTGCCTTTGGCTGAGGTCATGATCTTAGAGTCCTGGGATCAAGCCCCACATCGGGCTCTCTGCCCAGCAGGGAGCCTGTCCCCCCCCCCCCGCCTGCTTGTGATCTCTCTCTGTCAAATAAATCAGTAAATCTTTAAAAACAAAAATCTAGAATATATAAAGAACTACAAATCAATAAAAAAAATCCCAACCATCCTAATAGAAAAAATGGTTGAAAGATTGAATCAATTAATTCACAGAAAAGAAATAAAGAAGGGGTACCTGGGTGGTACAATCAGCTAAGCGACTGACTCTTAATTTTGGCTTGAGTTGTGATCTCAGGGCTATGGGACTGAGTCCCACATCAGATACCACACTCAGGGCAGAGTCTGCTTGAGACTCCCTCTACCTCCCTGTGCTCACTCACTCACTCTCTCTCTAAAATAAATAAATCTTTAAAAAAATAAAAAAGAGCCAATAAGCAAATAAAACAAACTCAAACAGCATTTTTTGCTATCAGAGTTCCAAAAATTAAGAAGACTGATAATATCCACTGCTGGTAAGGTTCATACACTGCTCATACACTGGCCCTCTCAGAGGGGAACTTGGCACTATTAACATTTATTTTGTACATACCCTTCAATCTAGCAGGTCTACCTACCCTACAGAAATGTTAGCTGCCACATGGGCACAAAGAGTTATTTACAAGAATTTTCTCTGCAGCGTTGTTAGTCAAACTATAAAATTAGAGACAACCTCAATGTTAATCAGTAGGGAATGGTTAAAAATACAATGGCACACCAATGCTATAGACTACTACACAACAGGTAGATTTCAGTGTGGTGATGCAATAGATAGATCTCTATGTAATGATGCTGAAAGATGTCCAAGCAAGTTGTAGAACCATGAACACTACACAAAACTGTATTTATTTGTGTCTACATGTGGTTGTAAGTACAAAATGAAAGTTATGTATCAACTGGTTAACACAATTTACCTGGTTAACACAATTTACCTCTGGGTAACCTGCCTCAGAGAAAGAAGAGTATTAGTCAAAGGGCACTTTTACTTTCTCTTCTTGTTCAAATCTTAGTCAATGAGAATTAATTTAAAGGTGCTATATGCAACTAATGAATCACTGAACATTATGTCAAATAAATGAAACAAGATGGGATTGGGAGGGAGACAAACCATGAGAGACTCTTAATCTCACAAAACAAACTGAGGGTTGCTGGGGGGAGGGGGGTTAGGAGAAGGGGGGGTGGGGTTATGGACACTGGGGAGGGTACGTGCTTTGGTGAGTGCTGTGAAGTGTGTAAACCTGGTGATTCACAGACCTGTACCCCTGGAGATAAAAATATATGTTTATAAAAAATTAAAAATTAAAAAAAAACTAATGATGTTTTATATGTTGGCTAATTGAATTTAAATTAAAAAATAATATTAAAACCCACATTAAAGTCAGTTGCACTACACAAAAAGGTGCATTATGTAATGTAGTACTTAACAAATCTTAGCTTAAAAAAAGGTTATCTCTTAAATGCAATTAGTCTGCCGAAAGATCATTATATACCTTTGCAAGGGATGAACCAAACAACAGAGAAGGAAATGGAAGTGACAGAAATAAAACAGGCAAGAGGGTTTGAAAAAAGAGTTTCCAGTAAAGAAGGTTAGACAATTTTAAAAATGGATGACAGCTGGGGCACCTAGATGGCTCAGTTAAGCACCTGACTTTTTATTTCAGCGCAGGTCATGATCTCAGGGTCATGAGATCAAGGCCTGTGTTGGGCTCCACACTCAGTGTGGAGTCTGGTTGAGATTCTCTCTCCCTCTACCCCACCCCCCACCACATTCTTTCTCTCTCTAAAAAATAAATAAATCTTTAAAATAATGGATAGCTAATTATTTTCTGAGGGTCTTCCATACGTGAGACAATGTGCCAGGTGCTCTGTACAAGCACCATCTCTAATTCTTGCATCAACCTGTAGATATTTCCACTTTATAGATTAAGAAAACATAACTCAGAGAAAGCAAGTATCAAGCTTAAGGTAAGGTCTTTGCTCATTATTGTCACAGGCTGTCCTGGACAGGGAGTGGGTTTGAGACTGGGGTGAGGGGGGAGCACTTCTGGCCTGGACCCAAGTGCTTGGCGGCCCTTACTATACTCTGCATCCTTGAAGCATGCTCCCAAGCTGTCCTGTTCATCCAGACTGGCATTCTCTTCCTCCTCCTCGCTCTCGGTTCTCCAGTATGCTGGCCTCTTGATGGGCCGCTTCCCTGGGGTGCGCTGGGAAGCAGGACTGCTGGACACTGTGCCCAGTCCACTGCTGGAGCTCCCACTGCTTCGGTCCTGGCCCCCAGTCCACCAGGCCTGCAGGCTGGAGGTAGCTGGTGAGGATGATGAAGACTGAAGGTTGGCCATGCACAGCATGCCCTGGATGGCCTCCTGAGTGCTGGGAGAGGCAGGGGCCTCGCTGCAAGGGACAGAAGAGAAATGCTTGAGGGAGTTCTCTAGCTGTCGGAGAAAACCAGTCATCAGAATAGTCAGGGAGGAGGGACAATAGCTACGGGAGTTAGGGTGGGAGGAAGGAGGAGAGGACAATTCCAGATAAGAAACCAGAAATTAAACCAACAGATCAAGATAGTACCCCAAAGGCTGTTTTCATGTAAAGGTCAGTCCTTCCTGCCCCAAGTCTTTCCACAGATAGCAAGGAAGGTGGCAAAAAGAGGGGTGCACTTCCTTCCCTGTTCACCCATGCTGAATTCTTCCAGTTTAAAAAAAAAAAAACCAAAACAGGGCCCAGAAAAGGCTCGGCTTTCCTTCCATGCCTCTTCTAGGCCCTCTTCCAAATCCCAACGTACCCAAAACCAATCCCCTTAAAGTTTATACATCTACTCTCTGTCAGGTCTTAAGTTCCTCAGGACAGATTTCATGTCTACTTTATTCTTTCAGCCCGAATGCCCTTGCTAAGTCTTTGCCCCTTTAAATGGCTCAATAAATATCTGTTGATTGGCTCATCTAACCTTTTAGGTGGGGGTGGGAGGGTGTGCTGTCTGATCACCTGGAAAGGGGAGAGCAAAGCCAGTACTCACGTGAGGGCAGCATAGTCAGGTCCCCCCACCTGCCTGCTGGCCTTAAGCAGATCAAGAATTCCACCAGCACCACTCCCATTCCCAAGCTTGCCTTCGACCCCTTCCACCATATCCTCGTCTGTTGTATAGTCCTCCTGTTGGGGAAAGAGGATATCACTTCAGCTGCTGAGGGCTGGTCTGGTAAGGCCCCAGTACAATGTTGCCATTTTTACTCTGGATGCTAGTATCTCCTGAGCACCAAGTACAGATCAAACACTAAGCAGAATATTCACTCTTTCATTTTAATCTCCACAGCATCTTTGTGAGGTAGGCATTATTATTCTGTGTGTGTGTGAGGTAGGTATTTTAATTCCCGTTTTACAGGTAAGGAAACTAAGGTTCAGGAAAGTAACTAAGTTGTGTAAGGTCATAACCAGATATTCCAAATCATATACTCTTTCTGCTACATCACAACGCCTTTTATTCTAACCTGCATTAAAGGATTTTTAAAATATTTCAACTCAATTATGGTCTTCCAGTTATATGCTCAAGTGCACTGCCCTTAGCACATAATCATTCACTTAATAAATATTTTAGGAATTGAAGGCATAGGGTATCTTTCCCCAACCCCCCACCCCCACCTAGAATGACAATCTGTCTCCTGCCTCTGTAACCAGAATGGCAGAAGACCAGACAACAGGGCAGGCTCCTACCTCAATGTCAAACTCAACTTCTCCTGGTTCACGAACTCGGTTGGGGTCAGAGCAAGGCTTTGCACGGGGTAACTTTCGGGGAAATTCTAGAAAATAATGAAATACACATATTGTGAAGATAAGATTAACATCTGAGCCAAACACCCAGGGGAAAAAAGTCAGAATATAATTTTCCTAAAAGTAATGACCACAGACACAGGCCACAACTAATTTAGGGAGGTTAGGAATTGGTTTATAAATAAATCTCTAGAGCAAAGAATTCATGGAAGCCTAAAGAGCTGGTAAGTCAGAATGTCAACAAGCTCAGGCCTAAGGCCTTTGGTCTATCAGGAGGACCCAAAACAAATGTGAAATAGGCAGGAAAGGAACAAGAAAGAACAGGTACATACTTGGTCTTATTATCAGGGTTGCCTTCTCCTTTCCTAATCTCTCATCAATCTGCAGTTCGTCATCTGAATCCAAGTCAAATTCATCCTCCATCACCTGTTCTGCCACCAGCCTAGCCTTGTCTGCCTTCTTCGTGAGCTTGGCTCGCCGAGACTTGGATAAGGTTTTTACCCTCTTGGTACTAAAAAGAAAAAGAGCGTAAAGATAGTCACTTTCAATATTATTAAAATGGCAACTCCCCCCAAATTAGTCTATAGATTCAATGCAATCCCTATAAAAATCCAGCTAATTTCTTTTATAGAAATTAATAAGCTGATACTAAAATGTATATAGGCACACAGAGGACTTAATATGGCCAAAAGAATTTTGAAAAAGAACAAAGTTGGAGGATTTATCTGCTAAGTTTCCAAAATTTACTAAAAAGCAACAGTAGTCAAGGGAGTGTGATGCTAGCAAAAGATAGACACATACATCAATGGAACACAGCTATGAGTCTAGAACCAACGCTTTAATTTACAGCCATTGATTTCTGCCAAAGATGCTAAGGCAGGGGCACCTGGGTGGCTCAATGGGTTAAGCCTCTGCCTTCGGCTCAGGTCATGATCTCAGGGTCCTGGGATCGAGCCCCACATCGGGATCTCTGCTCAGCAGGGAGCCTGCTTCCCTCTCTCTCTCTGCCTGCCTCTCTGCCTACTTGTGATCTCTGTCTGTCAAATAAATAAATAAAATCTTTTTTAAAAAGATGCTAAGGCAGTTCAGTGGGGGAAAGGATGGTCTTTTCAACAAATGGTGCTGAGATAACTGGATATCACATGCAAAGAAATGAATGTGGATTCTTAACTCACATCACACACAAAAATTAACTCAAAATGGATCCTAGATCTAAATGTAAAAAATAAAATTATAAAACTTCTAGAAAAAAAATAAAGGAAAATATCTTTAATGACCTGGAATTAGGTAAAATTCAAAACATTTGTGCTTCAAAAGATACCACTAAGAAAATGAAAAGACAAGCCATAGAAAGACTGGGAGGAAATATTTGCAAATCATTTATTTGGAAAGGATCTGCAACCAGAATAGTTAAGTAATGGTTAGAACCCAATAATAAGACAAACAAGGCAATTTAAAAATGAGCAAAAGATCTGAAAAGACATTTCTCTAAAGATGATATACAAATGGCCAATAATCACACAAAAATATGCTCAATATCACTAGTTACTAGGGAAATGCAAATCCAAACCACAATGAGATACCACTTGATATCCATTTGAATGGCTATAATAAAAAAGACAGACAGTAACAATTGTTAGCCAGTATATTGCTGGTGGGAATGTAAAGTGGAATAGACACTTCGGAATAAATTTTGGTGGTGTCTCGAAGAGTTAAGTATAAAGTTACCATGTGACCCAAAATTTCACTCCTAAGTGAAAAACAGAAACATATCCTTAACAAAAACTTGTACGTGAATGCTCATAGCACCATTATCCACAACAGCCAAAAGCGGAGTCAATCCAAATGACTGTCCACTAGTTAATGTATAAACAAAATGGTATATCCATACAATGGTGTACTATTCAAAAATAAAAAGGAATCAATTAACGATAAACACTACACCATGAATGAACCTCAAAAACATTATGCTAAGTGCAAGAAGCCAGACATAGAAGACCACATGTTATGTTATTCCATTTATATGGTATGTCTAGAAAAGGCCAGTCTAGGGAGACAGAAAGTAGATTAGTGGTTGCTTGGGCCTGGGGAAGAGAACCAAAGGTGTAAGTGAGTATGAGTGATCTTCTTGTGGTGATAGGAATGTTCTAAAATTGGACTGTGGTGATAGCTGCACAGTTCTTTAAATTTACTAAAAGTCATTTAATTGTATACTTAAAGCAGGTTAAATGTATGGTATGTAAAGTATACCTCAAAAAAGCTGTTAAAAATATATAAAGGATATGGGAAAAACTAAGAAATGGGCTTATGTAATCCCATTAGATATGGTAAGCAGTATTAACCAGTACAAACTGATGAAATAAACCTTATAGTTAAAAAAGAAACAAGCTTTTGGCAAATCAGTCTTCCTGATACATACATTCAGCAAGCAGTCATCTGGTAAACCGGCTTTCAGTAAACTGGCTGACATTAAACTGACCTGTTTTCTATCTCACAGGGTTTTAGGAGGATTAAATGAGCTAATGCAGAAACCAACACATGGCAAACGCCCAACAGTAGCTAACCTTATAATTAAGTTCGCTAGGCCTCAGTTTCCACATTAATAAAATGGGGATAACAACATTTACCTTTCAGGGCTGTTGTGAGGACTAAAGAAAATAATGTACTAAACAGCTAAGATAAAGTCTGATGCAGAGCAGGAGCTCAATAAATGGTAGCTATTTATACCCTGATCTTTTATTAACTTTTAAATATGAAAAATGTCAAACATACAAAAATATAAAAGTATAACTAACTCTCATGTACCTTCCACCCAGCTAAGTTCCAGCAATTATCAACATACAGCCAATCTTGTTTCATCTACACTTCAGTCCTTGTGAAACACTAGATGATTTTGGAGAAAAGCCCAGATATAATGTCATATTGTCTGTAAATATTTCTATATCTTGTCTCTCTAGGTTCACTTAACTACAGTCTCTGGCAGCTGCAGGAGTTAACAGAAGCGGCATAAAGACTTGTGGGAAAGGGGAAAATGTCTCATGTCCTCAACAGCCGTTACAGGCTGGACCCTTAGGACTCTGAATTTTCTCCTCCCCAGGAGACCAACGATGGCCCAAGGCAATGCTCAACAGTTGCTCTACGATTGTTTAGTAACTAGGTCCCAAACCCCAAGAACAGCCGTGCTGCTTTCAGAATCTGCCCTACTCTCACACTCCCTTTTTCCTTATCTCCCAGCCAGGTGGACCTACTGCACTTGCCCTTGGGATACGAAGACCTTTTCCCACAAAAAGGTTACGAAGTTATTCTTGGCACTTGTGTTCCTATACTATTGGTACTCTGCTTGACTCTGGACCGCTCCTGTCTGGTGCTCTGAGTGTCCAGATGATCACTCTCAGTCTTCCTCTGCCTCCCTACATGTTCCAGGGTTTCGGATGATCCACTTAGCTTCTGGCTATACCTATACCATCTTCACCACCACTACCAGCATCTCCTTTCATCTTCAACATTTTAGTGAAAGAGCTACCACCAATTAAGCATTTACTATGTGCCAGGCCCTGTGAGAAGCACCCTACATACATTATCTCATTTAGTCCTCCAACAACTCTAGGGTAAAAGCTTTATCTATAGAAGAGATATAATGAGGACACTGAGGTGCAGGGTTAATTAATCTGCCAAGGTCACACAATGAATTCGTGTCAGAGCTGGGACCCAAACTCAGGACTGTCTGCTTCGAAGCCTGTGCTTTTTGTGGTGAATGCTTAGATTTTATTCTTTAAGAAAATGTTCTGTTAGAAATTATTTTAAGAAAAGCAATACATGCTTATTGTACAAAATTCAAATACTACTGAAGTAAAAATTTCCTCTCCTGGCTCCCTTATCCTACTTTCCAGAGATAGCTACTCTTACAAGTTTGGTGTGACAAGTATAAAATATATAACAAATATACTTATTTGCATAAATATGCATGATTATCCCTAGAAGAAAAATCACTGACACTAGTTGTCCATGGGGAAGGGAACTGGGGAACAGAGAGGGGTGGGAACAAAATTTTTCACTCTGTACTGTTGCATACTTTTTAAATTTTAAACTGCATATATTAAATTTTAAACCTCTTCAAAAAAGTTTTATTAAAGAATCTATGCCACTTTTCTACACAAGCATACATACGTACATGCACACACACCTTTTTTAAAAATTAAAATACAACTATTACTATGTATTATTTTGTGACCTGATTTTTTCACTTAAGAATATATCTTGGACACCTTTCCATGCCAACAGATTTTAAACTCATTTTCTCTAACAGCTACAGGGTATTCTATTCATTTAACCAACTCTTATTGACAAACACATTTCTAATTACTTACTATTACAAACAGCGATGCTATGAACACTGTACATTTCTCATAACACACCTTTGCAAATATTTCTGCAAAATTCCTAAAAATCTAATAGCAAAAGGTATATAAAAAACTAATGCTCTTAATCAGCATGCTATATTCCCCTCTTATTTCTGCCAGTGGTTCTGACCCACTGACTTTCTGAAATTTCTAAAACTCATATAAAATTTTTCTCAGACTGCCAATTAGATTCCAGGCCTCTCCCCCAATGCTACCATGGTTCTCTGAACTAAGCAATGAAACCTGATAAAATACCTGGGTATTTCCCCAAGTACAGTCCTTCCCCCACCCATTTCCAAGACCCAGGTCTCAACTCCATGCCCTGTTCCAGTGACATGTTGCCACTGACAGTCCCAGTTATCTCTGTGTTCCTTCTTCCCACCTCACCTGCCATTAGACATCAACAGGGCCAGCGGGCCCTCATTCCCATCAAGGTCCAAGTCTGGCGAGTCATCATCGGAGTCATTCAGGCAGGTACCAGTGATGTTGAACTGCAGAAGGAGGAGGCTCAGTTGTCACCTGTCTGGGACTTGCAAGTGAATCCTGATGACCAGTTCCTTCCGGTTTCACTGGCTGAGTTCACTGTTAAAACCACCTGAACCAAGGCTTCCTGCTACACTGTCCCCCAGCCCCACCCCAAATGATCACAAATGATCACAGGTTGAGAATGTATGGCTACCTCAGGGGAAACCTATCAATCTTGTAAAACGTGTTCCCTTTTGAAGAGGGAGAGCATCTTCACGTGCCCATGGAGAGCACCACAATCTTGAAGCAAGGTGGAGCCCTGGAGAAGGGCTTTACTTAAGGACCTGTTCAAGACTCCAACCTGACACTCATATACCATGTTCTTAAATGTCATTCCCATCTAGCACTACAAGATTCAGCTGAAGTGTCATGTCTTCTGAGAAGAACTGCTGACCATCACTTCTACCCAGATAAACTCATCCCCCCTCTATGTCTGAGGGTCCCCCACACACCCTTGATTATGGCATCCTCCATACTTCATTGCACTCATTTGTTTTTATGCCTGTCTTTCTCACTAGCCTGCCAGTCTCTTGAGGGTAACATTCACAGCACCTATCACAGTGCCCAGCACAGACAAGGTCTCAATAAATGCCTGTTAAATGAGTGGTACTGGTAGCCAAACACCAGGGGCCCTAAGGGAGGTGGGAAGACAGGACAATCCTTTTGATCCCCTGATCTTCCAAGGGACCCAAAAGGGCTGGGCTGAACCCATGGGCCAGCACCCACCTTTGCTTTCTGGGAAGAGCCTGTCTTCAGTGCCTGATGATTGTATGGGTCCATGAGATTATAGCTCAATTGGCCAGCAGGCCCCAAGGCTGAGCTCTCCTTGCCCTTTCGCTCTGCCTTCTTGAAGAGTTCCTTGGGCTTCAGGCCTTTCTTCTTTGAACCACTTTTGGAGGGCAGTGACAGCCTGGACATGGATACTGAAGTGGAATGGACTGGCCTGGTTAAGGGAATGGAGCCAGCTGGGAAGATCCTCTGCAGCCCAAAGATATTGCTCGTCTTCCCAACGTTCTGTTGGAAGATATCCTACAAGAGTATTAGTACACGACGGGGTTAGCGCTTACTCCAGGGTTCTCTCTATGCTAAGAGCAGAGGTCTGTTCATGGCACTGGCAGTACTGCCATGGAAGTGTCTTACAGATGCTCCGCATCTAGATGCACAGCCTAGATTTTTTACAATGAGTTGGTCATCAGGAATTTACTGGGTGGCATTTCTTTACCCAGCCACTGACAAGTAAGGAGAAGACGAGCAGAAAAAAAGCCCAGCACTACTGTCAAAATTGGAGAAAAGACTCCAAATGCAGCTGGCATGAGAGAGAAAATACTTGAGTACTAAACTGTGTGGTCCCAACCCTAAGGACTGCAGGATTTGAGACAGGGTCTGGTCCGAAGTCTGTTGTCACTAGCTAGCTCTGTGACCTCAGGTAAGTGATCTGACTACTGTTTGTTCGACTATAAAATTGAAGGAGCAGACTGTAAAGGTGGTTGTCAGAGGTGCTCTGTGGCTCCTCTGAACTTCTTGGGAGGAGGCCTGAAGACTGGAGGTAGGTGGAAGGCAAACAAGAGGAACATGTGGAAGTCGAAGCCTCTTGCCTTCCACCTTATTGACAGCAGCTATCCTTTGATTGGTTGTATACTGACCTTCCAAGTAAGATTTCATTTGACGAAAAAAAAAAAGGTTCCATCACTTTAAAACACTTGAAAGCCAGTGGACCAGACATAATCCATCTCTCTAAGTCCTTTTCCAATGAACCCAGAGTTTTGTATATACAAAACTGGTTTCAGCGGAAAGAGCCAGAGAAAAGGTAGGCCTTGTAACTAAACCCTGAAGGATTCTGACAGATGGGAATGGAGGAAAGGGAGGTAGGAGGTGGACAATGTAAGCTATGGTGTAGGCAGTGAAACATGCTGCAGGCGGTGCGGCTAGAAGCCCAAACTCCCAGTAACTCACTCTGACCACCCTTTAGCACAGACGTAGTGCCTATATCCTGAGTGCTAAATGGAAATTGACAGCTCCTGAGCTAAATGAGAGTTTAAGCTTCCTTAAGTCCAATTCTCCTCTGGTGCCTCTGCTACTTCACCAGCCCACACCAAGTTCTCTCTTTGCTGCAAAGTCTATTAAAAACAATGGCTCGCATTTATTGAGTACTTACTCTGCCAGGCACTGTGCGAGGGGCTCTACATACATTAGCTCTCGAGCCTAACAGAACTCTGAAAAGGTGGTGTTATTCCCCCTTTACAGACAAAGGTACTAAGGCTCTGAAAGGCTTGCAAGTGATGGAGCAGGAACTGGAATCCAAGTTTCTCTGAGTCTCTTACCATCTACACTTACTGCCTTGTGGTATAAGCCACCTGTTGAAAGACGGCTTTGTAATCATGTTTAATCTGGGAGAACTGTCATTTTGGAGAATGCAGAGACTGAGTCAAAATATTAAATATGACCTCCACCACCCACCACTACCATGACCCACCATCAGAACTTACTGAACACTTATTATGTGCCAAGTACCATTCTTAATGCTCAGCCTGTATTACCTTATTTAACCCTTTTAACAATCCCTGAGTAGGTATAATTATCCCCACTTTAGAAATAAGGAAACTGAGGTTCAGACAGTGGACTTTGCCCAGGGTCCTCTAAAAGATTTTGAGTTCTTTGTGGACAATGAATTATTTATGTATTATAAGCACTTAGCCTAATGCAAAGCACACTCGAGGCACATAATAATTATTTAAATTAATGGAGTCCTTGATGGGGTTTTCCCAACCCTTCCCCTGGACTCTCAAGCCAACTGAAGAAGCCTGACCTGCCACTTGAGCCTTGAGCCCTTCCCAAACGCCTCCCCTGCTCCCCTGCTTCTTACTTCCACCAGGCGGATCTCCCTAGCCAGATCTTTAATGAGCTGTACAGTCCGCACTGTCTCCGGAATCTCATCCTCGTGGTCTGGCAGAGCCTGTCAAACAAAAGGCATGAAGAATAGACCCACACATAAATAGACAACTGATTTTTGACAAAAGTACTAAGGTTATTCAACGGAGAAAGGGTAATCTCTTTAACAACTCATATTGGACCAAATGGATACCCATATGTAAAAAAAGAAGTTCAATCCATATCTTGCACCACACACACACACTCAAAATGGATCAAAAGCCGAAATGTAAACTCTAAAACTATAATCCCTTTAGAAGAAAACAGAGGAGAAAATCTTTGGAACCTTGGGTTAGACACCAAGATTTCTAAGGACACAAAAAGCATGAGCCTTAAAAGAAAAATAAGTTGAGCTTAATAAAAAACAAACACTTCTCTTTGAAAAACACTGTTAAGACAAACCAGAGACTGTGAAGGAATATTTGCAAAACCTGTCTTAGATAAAGGACAGTGTCAAGGTGTGTGAGTAACTCAGTGGTGGGCTTGGGCCATACCCCTCAAAAAGTCAAGAACCTGGAGGAGACCCCTGGGGACAACCTGGCCTCTCCACTTATAAGGACAGAGCTCAGGTCTGAGAAGCTACAGGTCCAGTGCTAGCTCCACAGCAACCCCAGCTGAGACCTCTTGGGTGTCTCACTTTAAATTTATTTGCAATCTTTTTGAGTCCTCAAAATTTACATCTTTATATAGACAGAGCTCTCAGGCTTTTCCCTTGTGATTTCTTCCACCAGTTTTCACTTCACTTCTGCATGCAGAGGACTGACAAAACTTCTTCAGCATTACCTTATTTACCATGGTTTTGATTCTTTTTTCCTTTAATTCTTTTAAGCCATCTGGAATCTATTTTGGTGGCTGGACAGGGGTGGGGTCTGAGAACCCATGTGATCCAGCTGGATAAATTTAATAGCTCCCTCCTCCTGGCCCAGAGGCTCTGGAAAGGTGAGGGAGCAAGTACCCCCCATAGAAATCATCTTCATTTCACAAAAGACTACTTCCATGAGATGAGAATGGGCTCCTCAGATCTGTGTTCTACTCTTCTCCAGCTCCCTCTGGCCAAGCTATTTGGGGCCATCCTGGCTCACGGCATGAGTAATCAGGACTCACTCCCCTCCCTTTTGTTGTTCCTGGAGCAGAGTCACTCTAAAGTTCACTTCACTGAACTTTCATTGAACATTTTTAGAAATGAAACCTAAGGTAGCCACACCTGAGGGATATAGAGAAATGGAAGACTAGGCTAAGGCCCAGGTGTAGGTATGTTCAGGGAGAAAAGAAGGCCCAAAACATGAAGTCCAAGGATATCTCAGGGAAGGTCGGCAACAGGAATGGGGAAATTGTGCAAGTTAAGCCTACAATGGCTGAAAGGTCTCCTTAAGCCACTGTATGCAAGGGGATAATCTGTAAAGAATATCAAAAGCATAAGGAAATATATTGATATTTCTTCTTTTACTTTGTTGTATTTCTTAAAATTTTTTTAAAGTCAACATTTTGAGTAGGTAATCCATTTACATAGCTCAAAAATTGAACAATATAAAAAGATACACATTGAAAAGCCTCAAAATATATTTGTCCCTGCCGTAAGTGTCATTACCCCATACCCACAGGTAACCACCTTTATTACTGTCTTCTGCATCCCTCCAGATTGCGTCTGCAGGCAAATACAAGCACATAAAAAATACTATTCTTGTTTCTCCCCCCACCTTTTAACACATAAGGTGGCACATCACACACATGGTTGTACACGTTTACTTGACAAATTCTAGAGATCTTTCCAAGTCAGTACAGAGAAAACTTCCTTAATCTCTTTTATAGCTGTTTCATATTCAATTGGATAGATGGATATTGGTGTTATTTCTAAAAAGCCATTTTGGCAGTATGCGTCAAGAGCCTTACATTTTTTTCATATACTTTGAGCCAGTAATTGCTCTTCTAGGAATCTATCCTGAAGAAACAATCAAAAGATGAGGGACAAAGGTTGGTGCAAGCACACAGTCACTGCATGATTTGCTGTAACTACTCCCCCCAAATAAATAAAGCAACAATAAACAAGTGGTGAGGTAATAAGGACGGTACATCCTTGCAAAAGAATATCATTTAACTACTAAATGTTTGTGGAGAACTTTGAGGACACAGGATAATGAACATAAGCCAACAAACTCAGATATAAAACTGAAAGTACAGAGTGATAGCAATCATGTTTTTTAAATGCATATAAAAAAGACCAGAAGAAAATATAACCAAATGTTAATGTTAATTCCAAGTGTTAAAATTATAGGTGATGTTTTTCCCTCCTTATACTCTTCTTCATTTTTTCTAATTCTCTAGAATAAGCATGTGTTACTTTTTAAAATCAGAAAGAAAGGTTTTAAAAATGTTATCCGGGAGTCCTAGTTCAGTCCTCCATTCTAACCCCAGGAGCCCACAGGCCTCCCTGGTCTCTTCCACCTCCCTGAAGCATCTACCCAAAGCAAGCCTCTACTGAGGGCAGAACTCTAGAGGAAGTAGAGAAAAAGTGTATTTACTTCTTTCCTTGTCCAGGCTCTAAAGGCCAAGTTCAGAGCTTTGCCACCATGGACCAGATAGGATGCTGGGTGCCTCCTATTCTCTCGCAAACCTAAAAGGGGAAAAAGGAAGGCAGAAGGTCAATGAAGCCATGCGGGGAAGTGAAGGACTTGTTACTTTTTCTCAGGCAACCAGATAAAGTACGCAACGTTCTAAGCACAACTCCAGATCTCAGTTCTTATAACAGTGTTCCTTTAATAAGTACCTACTATATGCCAGGCATTTAATATCTACTATCTCAGTGAATCCTTATACCCATCCTCTAAGCCAAGTATCATTATCCTCACTTTACAGTTCAGGAAACTGAGGCTCAGAGAGGCAAAGAGACTTAACCAAGGGGACATACCCAGTAAAAGCCAGAGCGAAGACCATGAATCTGAGGCCTGAATCTGAATCCTTCTACCACATTGGAAGTGCTCTGCCTCTTGAGTTTCAAAATGCAACCACACTCAGGAAGACCTTGATTGCAACCTACACAGAGCTGAAGGGCCATTAACAAATGCTCTTATTCTCAGTTACTCCAGGAGGAGGTTATGATAAATAGCTGGATTTCGGCTCAATACAGAATCTTCTACTGAACTGAGCTGTTCTGAACAGGTAATAACTGGTTAGTCATCTAGCCTATGATTGAACACTTAAGTGACAGCCTGTCTAGGTAGCAGAATAAGGGCATGAAGTAGTGGATAGGAGACTGTACTCATTGGCCTCTGAGATCTTTTTTTAGATTTAATTTAACTTATTCATTTATTTGAGAGAGAGAATGTGTGTGCATGCGAGCAGGGAGAGGAACAGAGCAGGGAGGAAGGGGAAAGAATCTCAAGCAGACTCCACACTGAGCACAGAGCCGAACACAGGACTTGATCTCATGGCCCTGAGGTCACAACCTGAGCTGAAAACAAGAGTCAGATGCTTAACCCGACCGAGCCACCCATGCACCCCTGCCTCTGAGGTTCTTGGTAACTCTAAAATACTGATTCCTCGTGCCCAAGTTACCTTCAAGAATCTCAGGTCTGAGCAAGGGAGCTGCTCTAATTCAAAACAGACCAGAAAATCCCAGCAGTTTTGCTTCTATCTGGGCTGATACCTGGGAACCGACATAATGATGCCAGGCTGGTGAGGACTGGGCCTTGTCCCCATTCCATAGGAAGCACTTTCAGGAAACTCTGAGATTGTCCAGATTGAGTTTTACTTTAATTATCAGGAACTAGGGATAATTTCATTGTAATGCAATTTTCTTAGCACCTTTGCTAAATAAAGTTAAAATCCATTTTCTACCTTACATTATACTTAGTAAAAGAGCCAATCTTAAAAGTTCACACACTATAGGATTCCATTTTTATAGCACTCTTGAAATGACAAAATCACGGAGATAGAAAACAGATCAGTCGTTTCCAGAAGTTATGGATAGTGCAAGGGGAAAGAATGGGTGAGACGATAAAGGGGTAGCACTAGAGGGTCTCTGTGGTGATGGAACAGTACTATATCTTCTTTGAGGTGATGGTTACATGCATGTATACACACGTGCATGTGCATGCTCAGGGAAGCAGGCTAAAAGGGGCAGCTAGCAAAGGGATCCATACCTCGAAAGATGTCCAGGATGTGCTTTCCCACATACCAACAGATGGTCTCAAAGTTAGGAAACTTGAAGAGGTCTGCTGTGCTCAGCCGTTTCTCAATCTCATAGGCTCTAGAAGAAGTAGGCACAACAACAATGATGATAACAAGGATCCTGTTTACTGAGCACCTAATAGATATGGGGTTATGAATGCTTTGTACCCACTACCTCTAATCCTCACAACTACCCTGTAAAATCCAACTTTGTGGGTTAGGGAACTGGAGCACAAAGATTATGTGACTTGCCCAAAGTCACATAAACAACTAAGTGAGGAAGGATTATTCATCCCCACACTGATCATTATAAGGAATCAGGATCTACTCCTTTCTGATCATCTTGCCTCCTCCAATGCTGCACTTCTCACTATAAAGGAGAACCCAAGGACTCTAGCAGATGGGAATGGCCAACTTGGGATCACCACAGCTTCAGCACTCACTTGAGCTGCATTTCGATGTTAAGGCTGTGTAAGAAGTTCCCTCCAAATGCAAGGCAGTCCACTGGGGTCAGCACAGCATGGATCCATCCTGCAGTATAACATGGCAAAATCAAAGCTGGCAGAGGGCCTTACTTCCTCTGAACATCACTGCCCCAACTCAGCTCAAACACAACTTCTCAGAACACCCAACCTGGCAGTGACTCAGAAAGTTTTAGTTCCTCTACTCTCCCAATATCCATTCTGCCACCATTATAACCCTGAACTGGACCAATTTATGGGGTTATTAAACTCCTTCTACTTCCCTCCTCTCGACTTCAAATCGCTCTGCTGTTTTGCCCATCTGCTCTCTCATCTCTTAGAAGGGCATTACCTCCTTGCCAAGTCTCCCCCTTCTAACTTTACTCTAGGTAAAACAAAGAGCTTTTGTGTTGAACAAACCTGAGTTCAAAGTCTGCCATTTTCTAGCTAAACATCTACTTCAAAGGTTGGTTGTGAAGTATGCACCTGTTGGAACTCAATTATTTTCCTTGCCCTTGACTCTACACTACCTTCTGAGACCTTCTAATTTTTCTTCTTAAACCTCTTTCATATTCATCTCCCTTTCCCCATCCATCCATTCTACCAATGCCTTGGTTCAAATCCCTCATTACCTGTCACCTAGGCTATTTGCAAGAGCCTCCAAACTGGCTCCTCTATACCAGCAGTTCCCAAGGTATGGTTCAGGGAATCCTGAGACTCCTTGAGAGCACATGTAAGGTCAAAACTATGCTTGTGATGATACTAAGAAGCTATTTGTCTTTTTCACCCTCATTCTCTCACGGGTGTACAGTGTATTTTTCCAAAGGGTAAATGACATGATAACACAACATGCAGAAGCAGACTTGAGAATCCAGTTATTTTCTATTAATCCAGACATTAAAAAGGTTTGCAAAAATGTAACTGTCACTCTTCTCCCTACATTTCTTGATTTGAAAAGTTATTTTTCACAAAAATTATTATTCATGCTAACATGTAAGGAGTTTATTACTTCTCAAATGAGTTAAACAAATATTTTAAAATTTTCTCAGTTTTAATTTATAATGTAAATATTGATGAATATAAACCACATAAATAAAAGCCTTGGGGTCCTCAATAATATTAAAAAGTATAAAGGGGTCCTGAGTCCAAAGTGCTTACAAACCACTTCTCTATACCAATCTCAATCTCTGAAGTCTATCCTCCACATCTTGACTCTAAAATACAAATCTGCCCATGTCATCCCTGCTCAAAATACTTCAATAAAATGTACATCCACAGGAGAATGGATAAATTGCCATATACTCATACAATAGAATATTGGAAAGTAAGTAAAATGAGTGAACATGTACCAAAATGAATCTCACAATCACAGTGTTCAGAGAAAAAAACAAGTTGGGAAGAATTACCTAATATGATTCCATTTATATAACATTCAAAAACAGTAAAACAATACTAACTATTGACTTGATGAGCCATGACCTGTATAATAAAGGAATAGAAATGCATGAGGATAATAATTGCCAACTTCAGAACAATGTCTAGCTCAGAGAGGGAAAAATAGGGATGAAATTGAGGAGAGGTATATGAGAGGCTTCAAATATATTTGTAATATTTTATCTTTTTAGTTGGACTATAAACACATAAATGTTTATTACATTATTCTTTATATCTTTTGCTACATAAACAAATAAAACTTCAATGGTTCTCCAGTCACCTCTGGGGTAAGTACAATCTGCCTATCTTTTCAGCTTCACTTCCTCCTTGACCTCTAGGCTCCTGTATGCATGAACTACTTCACACAGCCTTGCTTTGCTTATGCCTTTCTCTATGTCTGAGAGGACTCTTCTGCCTTTCTTTCCTTGGTCAGTCCATACTTACCTGTGAGGTGTCACTCCTCTGAGAAGATTTTCACAAACTTCCAGCTAGACTAAATGCTCTTCTCCATACTCCCACAGCTTGTGGTAAATGCCTCTATTATGGCTATTAGAACATGATACTGAAATGGCCTACTGACCTTTTGTCTCTAGCACCTAACCCCATGTGGGTATACTCAGTAGACATGCAATACTTGTGGAACTAAGTAGAGTTTACCCAGTTCATGGAACTTCATACCAGTAAGTGAATTAATCCAACTCAAATCTCTGGTAGGCAAATTCAATTCATCAAACAGTTATTAAATGCCCAGTGTAGAAAAGGTATTATGTGATACCCTATTAGGCAAAGGATTAAAAGATTAATAAATGAATTAATAAATGCCTGGGCACAGAAAAGAGAAAAGTGGTTGGGTATGGGGGAAGGTAACATGCCTCAGTACATATTAAACATTGTATATAAAATCAATGTAATGAAATCAACATGATAACTGATATATGAACAGATAAATAGCTCTGTGCAACAGAAAAGAAAATCCAGCATTATACAGTATCGTATCACACAAAGATGTGAGATCTATATGGCAGCCTTATTTTATTTTCTTAAAGATTTTATTTATTTGAGAGAGAATGAGCAAGCGTACTAGTGGAGGGAGGGAGAGGGAGAAGGACAGATTCCCCATTGAGCAGGGAGCCCGACCTAGAGCTCGATCGCCGGACCCTGGGATCATGACCTGAGCCAAAGGCAGTTACTTAACTAACTAAGACACCCAGGCACCCCATCTGACAATTTCAAAGGAGCTATCATAAGAATGCTTCAGTAAACAATTATAAACATGTTTGCAACAAAAAAAAAAAAAGAAAAAGAGAAGATATAAATAAGAAACAAATGGAAGTTTTAGAACTGGAAAGTACTGTATGTGAAAAAAATAATGAAAGAGATGGACTCAACAGAAGAATAGAAGAATAAAGACAATGGAGAAAAGAATCAGAAAACTTTAAGACAGAATAGAAAGTACTCCACATAAACAAAAGAGAGAAAACAAAAAAAATAAATTCAGGGACCTGTGGGACGACAAAAAAATATATATAGCATTCAGAGACCCAAAAGAAAAGAAGTTAGAGTATGGGACTGAAAAAGCATTCAAAAATAACAGCTAAAAGTTTCTTCACTAATATGACAAAAAATATAAACCTACACATTCAGGAAGCTCAATGAACACATTTATTGTAAACCCAAAGGAGTACACGCAAAGACACATTATAGTCAAACTGCGAGAAACTAAAGAAAAAAAGAAATAACAAATAGCAAGAAATGACACATATAAGGGAAAAAACAATTTGAATGACAGCCAAAATCTCATCAGAAACCATGGAGATGTTGGAGTCAAGATGGCGGAGAAGTAGCAGGTTGAGACTACTTCAACTAGCAGGAGATCAGCTAGATAGCTTATCTAAAGATTGCAAACACCTGCAAATCCATCGGCAGATCGAACAGAAGAAGAACAGCAATTCTGGAAACAGAAAAACAACCACTTTCTGAAAGGTAGGAATGACGGAGAAGTGAATCCAAAGCAACGGGAAGATAGACCCCGGGGGGAAGGGCCAGCTCCTGGCAAACAGCGGAGCAACTGAGCACAAAATCTGGACTTTTAAAACTCTGTTCCGCTGAGGGACATCGCTCCAGAGGCTACCAGGGAGGAAGCCCACGCGGGGTCAGCGTGGCCTCAGATCCCGCAGGGTCACAGAAGGATCGGTGGTGTCTGAGTGTTGCAGAGCTTGCGGGTATTGGAACGGGAAAGCCGGCTACAGAGACAGAGCCGACAGAAAGCTCACAGCCCGGGATTACCTTGAACCAGCCACAGGCTCGGTGAGCTTGGAGCGCGGCCAGAGGTCAGGCAGACGGGAGTAACTGGGCGCTGTTCTCTGAGGGCGCACTGAGGAGAGGGGCCCCGGGCTCTCGGCTCCTCCGGGCCAGAGACCAGGAGGCCGCCATTTGTATTCCCGTCCTCCGGAACTCTATGGAAAGCGTTCAGGGAACAAAAGCTCCTGAAAGCAAACCCAAGCGAATTACTCAGCCCAGCCCCTGGGGCAAAGACCCTTGAGAATCACTACACCAGTCCCCTCCCCCAGAAGATCAACAAGAAATCCGCCAAGACCAAGTTCGCCTACCAACGAGTGCGGTTTCAATACCAAGGAGAGCAACAGAGTTCCAGAGGACGAGAAGGCAAAGCACGGAACTCATGGCTTTCTCCCTGTGATTTTTTTTAGTATTGCAGTTAATTTAATTTTTTTATTTTTCATTTTTTTTTCTCGCCTTCGGCTAAAATTTTTTTTAACTTTTACTCTTTTCTCTTTTAACGTTTTTTAACTAGTTTATCTAATATATATATTTTTTCTTTTTTATATTTTTCTTTATTCGTTTTCATTTTTTTTAAATTCTTTTCTTTTCTTTTTTTGTTTCTTTTTTTTCTTTATTCCTTTTTGAACCTCTTTTTATCCCCTTTCTCCCCTCTCACGATTTGGGATCTCTTCTGATTTGGTTAAAGCATATTTTCCTGGGGTTGTTGCCACCCTTTTAGTATTTTACTTGCTCCTTCATATACTCTTATATGGACAAAATGACAAGGTCGAAAAATTCACCGCAAAAAAAGAACAAGAGGCAGTACCAAAGGCTAGGGACCTAATCAATACAGACATTAGTAATATGTCAGATCTAGAGTTCAGAATGACAATTCTCAAGGTTCTAGCCGGGCTCGAAAAAGGCATGGAAGATATTAGAGAAACCCTCTCGGGAGATATAAAAGCCCTTTCTGGAGAAATAAAAGAACTAAAATCTAACCAAGCTGAAATCAAAAAAGCTATTAATGAGGTGCAATCAAAAATGGAGGCTCTCACTGCTAGGATAAATGAGGCAGAAGAAAGAATTAGTGATATAGAAGACCAAATGACAGAGAATAAAGAAGCTGAGCAAAAGAGGAACAAACAGCTACTGGACCACGAGGGGAGAATTCGAGAGATAAGTGACACTATAAGATGAAACAGCATTAGAATAATTGAGATTCCAGAAGAAGAAGAAGGAGAGAGAGGAGCAGAAGGTATACTGGAGAGAATATTTGGGGAGAATTTCCCCAATATAGCAAAGGGAACAGGCATCAAAATTCAGGAGGTTCAGAGAACGCCCCTCAAAATCAGTAAGAATAGGCCCATACCCCGTCACCTAATAGTAAAATTTACAAGTCTCAGTGACAAAGAGAAAATCCTGAAAGCAGCCCGGGAAAAGAAGTCTGTAACATACAATGGTAAAAATATTAGATTGGCAGCTGACTTATCCACAGAGACCTGGCAGGCCAGAAAGAGCTGGCATGATATTTTCAGAGCACTAAACGAGAAAAACATGCAGCCAAGAATACTATATCCAGCTAGGCTATCATTGAAAATAGAAGGAGAGATTAAAAGCTTCCAGGACAAACAACAACTGAAAGAATTTGCAAACACCAAACCAGCTCTACAGGAAATCTTGAAAGGGGTCCTCTAAGCAAAGAGAGAGCCTACAAGTGGTAGATCAAAAAGGAACAGAGACCATATACAGTAACAGTCACCATACACGCAATACAATGGCACTAAATTCATATCTCTCAATAGTTACCCCGAATGTTAATGGGCTAAATGCCCCTGTCAAAAGACACAGGGTATCAGAATGGATAAAAAACAAAACCCATCTATATGCTGCCTCCAAGAAACTCATTTTAGATTTAAAGTGAGGGGGTGGAAAAGGATTTATCATGCTAATGGACATCAGAAGAAAGCTGGAGTGGCAATCCTTATATCAGATCAATAAGATTTTAAGCCAAAGACTATAATAAGACTGAGGAAGGACACTATATCATACTCAAAGGGTCTGTCCAACAAGAAGATCTAACAATTTTAAATATGTATGCCCCCAACGTGGGAGCAGCCAACTATATAAACCAATTAATAACAAAATCAAAGAAACACATCAACAATAATACAATAATAGTAGGGGACTTTAACACTCCCCTCACTGAAATGGACAGATCATCCAAGCAAAAGATCAGCAAGGAAATAAAGGCCTTAAATGACACACTGGACCAGATGGACATCACAGATATATTCAGAACATTTCATCCCAAAGCAACAGAATACACATTCTTCTCTAGTGCACATGGAACATTCTCCAGAATAGATCACATCCTCGGTCCTAAATCAGGACTCAATCGGTATCAAAAGATTAGGATCATTTCCTGCATATTTTCAGACCACAATGCTCTAAAGCTAGAACTCAACCACAGAAGGAAGTTTGAAAAGAACCCAAAAACATGGAGACTAAACAGCATCCTTCTAAAGAATGAATGGGTCAACCGGGAAATTAAAGAAGAATTGAAAAAAATCATGGAAACAAATGATAATGAAAATACAAAGGTTCAAAATCTGTGGGACACAAAAAGGGCAGTCCTGAGAGGAAAATATATAGCAGTACAAACCTTTCTCAAAAAATAAGAAAGGTCTCAGGTACACAACCTAACCCTACACCTAAAGGAGCTGGAGAAAGAACAAGAAAGAAACCCTAAGCCCAGCAGGAGAAGAGAAATCATAAAGATCAGAGCAGAAATCAATGAAGCAGAAACCAAAAAAACAATAGAACAAAACAATGAAACTAGGAGCTGGTTCCTTGAAAGAATTAATAAAATTGATAAACCCCTGGCCAGACTTATCAAAAAGAAAAGAGAAAGGACCCAAATAAATAAAATCATGAATGAAAGAGGAGAGATCATAACTAACACCAAGAAATACAAACTATTATAAGAACATACTATGAGCAACTCTACGCCAACAAATTTGACAATCTGGAAGAAATGGATGCATTCCTACAAACATATAAACTACCACAACTGAACCAGGAGAAATAGAAAGCCTGAACAGACCCATAACCAGTAAGGAGATTGAAACAGTCATTAAAAATCTCCAAACAAACAAAAGCCCAGGGCCAGACAGCTTCCCGGGGGAATTCTACCAAACATTTAAAGAAGAACTAATTCCTATTCTCCTGAAACTGTTCCAAAAAATGGAAATGGAAGGAAAACTTCCAAACTCATTTTATGAGGCCAGCATCACCTTGATCCCAAAACCAGACAAGGATCCCAGCAAAAAAGAGAGCTATAGACCAATATCCTTGATGAACACAGATGCGAAAATTCTCACCAAAATACTAGCCAATAGGATTCAACAGTACATTAAAAGGATTATTCACCACGACCAAGTGGGATTTATTCCAGGGCTGCAAGGTTGGTTCAACATCCGCAAATCAGTCAATGTGATACAACACATCAATAAAAGAAAGAACAAGAACCATATGATACTCTCAATAGATGCTGAAAAAGCATTTGACAAAGTACAGCATCCCTTCCTGATCAAAACTCTTCAAAGTGTAGGGATAGAGGGCACATACCTCAATATCATCAAAGCCATCTATGAAAAACCCACCACAAATATAATTCTCAACGGAGAAAAACTGAAAGCTTGTCCGCGAAGGTCAGGAACACGGCAGGGATGTCCATTATCACCACTGCTATTTAACATAGTACTATAGGCCCTAGCCTCAGCAATCAGACAACAAAAGGAAATTAAAGGCATCCAAATCGGCAAAGAAGAAGTCAAATTATCACTCTTCGCAGATGATATGATACTATATGTGGAAAACCCAAAAGACTCCACTCCAAAACTGCTAGAACTTATACAGGTATTCAGTAAAGTGTCAGGATATAAAATCAAAGCACAGAAATCAGTTGCATTTCTCTACACCAACAACAAGACAGAAGAAAGAGAAATTAAGGAGTCAATCCCATTTACAATTGCACCCAAAACCATAACATACCTAGGAATAAACCTAATCAAAGAGGCACAGAATCTATACTCAGAAAACTATAAAGTACTCATGAAAGAAATTGAGGAAGACACAAAGAAATGGAAAAATGTTCCATGCTCCTGGATTGGAAGAATAATATTGTGAAAATGTCTATGCTACCTAAAGCAATCTACACATTTAATGCAATTCCTATCAAAGTACCATCCATCTTTTTCAAAGAAATGGAACAAATAATTCTAAAATTTATATGGAACCAGAAAAGACCTCGAATAGCCAAAGGGATATTGAAAAAGAAAGCCAAAGTTGGTGGCATCACAATTCCGGACTTCAAGCTCTATTACAAAGCTGTCATCATCAAGACAGCATGGTACTGGCACAAAAGTAGACACATAGATCAATGGAACAGAATAGAGAGCCCAGAAATAGACAGTCAACTCAATGGTCTACTAATCTTCGACAAAGCAGGAACGAATGTCCAATGGAAAAAAGACAGCCTCTTCAATAAATGGTGCTGGGAAAATTGGACAGCCACATGCAGAAAAATGAAATTGGACCATTCCCTTACACCACACACGAAAATAGACTCAAAATGGATGAAGGACCTCAATGTGAGAAAGGAATCCATCAAAATCCTTGAGGAGAACACAGGCAGCAACCTCTTCGACCTCAGCCGCAGCAACATCTTCCTAGGAATATCGCCAAAGGCAAGGGAAGCAAGGGAAAAAATGAACTATTGGGATTTCATCAAGATCAAAAGCTTTTGCACAGCAAAGGAAACAGTTAACAAAATCAAAAGACAACTGACAGAATGGGAGAAGATATTTGCAAACGACATATCAGATAAAGGACTAGTGTCCAGAATCTATAAAGAACGTAGCAAACTCAACACCCAAAGAACAAATAATCCAATCAAGAAATGGGCAGAGGACATGAACAGACATTTCTGCAAAGACGACATCCAGATGGCCAACAGACACATGAAAAAGTGCTCCATATCACTCGGCATCAGGGAAATACAAATCAAAACCACAATGAGATATCACCTCACACCAGTCAGAATGGCTAAAATCAACAAGTCAGGAAATGACAGATGCTGGAGAGGATGCGGAGAAAGGGGAACCCTCCTACACTGTTGGTGGGAATGTCAGCTGGTGCTGCCACTCTGGAAAACAGCATGGAGGTTCGTCAAAATGTTGAAAATAGAACTGCTCTATGACCCAGCAATTACACTAAAGATACAAACGTAGTGATCCAAAGGGGCACGTGCACCTGAATGTTTATAGCAGCAATGTCCACAATAGCCAAACTATGGAAAGAACCTAGATGTCCCTCAACAGATGAATGAATCAAGAAGATGTGGTATATATACACAATGGAATACTATGCAGCCATCAAAAAAGAAATGAAATCTTGCCATTTGTGACAACATGGATGGAATTAGAGCGTATCATGCTTAGCGAAATAATTAAGCAGAGAAAGACAACTATCATATGATCTCCCTGATATGAGGAAGTGGTGATGCAACATGGGGGCTTAAGTGGGTAGAAGAAGAATCAATGAAACAAGATGGAATTGGGAGGGAGACAAACCATAAGTGACTCTTAATCTCACAATACAAACTGAGGGTAGCTGGGGGAGGGGGGTTGGGAAAAGGGGGTGGGATTATGGACATTGGGGAGGGTATGTGCTTTGGTGAGTGCTGTGAAGTGTGTAAACCTGGTGATTCACAGACCTGTACCCCTGGGGATAAAAATATATGCTTATAAAATAAATAAATAAATAAATTGATTAATCAATTAATAAATAAGAAACCATGGAAGTCAGAAGGAAGCAGCACAATATTCTTCCAAGTACTTAAAGGTAAGAACAATGAACCCAGAATTATATATCCAGCAAAAATATCCTTTAGGAATAAAAGGGAAATCAAGACATTTACAGATGAAGGAGAACCAAGAAAATCTATTGCCAGCAGATCTACCCTAAATTCTAAACAGGGATACCTGAGTGGCTCAGTTGACAAAGCATCTGACTCTTGATTTCAGCTCAAGTTGTGATCTCAGGATTGTGAGATCAAGCCCCATGTCAGGTTCTGTGTTGGAAGTCTGCTTAAGATTCTCTCTCCTCCTTTCCCACCTGTCACACCCTCTCTCACTAAAATAAAACAAAACAAAACAACAACAACAACAACAACAAAAATCACTTACACACACAGTAAACAGAGAGGAAATGATAAGAATCTTGGAACCCCAGGAAGAAAGAACAACAGAAAAGTAAAAATACTGATAAATACAATAGACTTTCCTTCACCTGGATATTAGAAATTATGTTTGACAGTTGAAATAAAGACTAAAACACTGTATGAGGGATCCCTGGGTGGCTCAGTTGGTCAAGCATCTGCCTTCGGCTCAGGTCATGATCCCAGGGTCCTGGGATCAAGCCCCACGTTGGGCTCTCTGCTCATTGGGGCCCTGCTTCTCCCTCTGTCTGATCCCCCCCCCCCGCTTGTGCAATCTCTATTTCTCTCTCTCTAATAAATAAATCTTTAAAAAAATACTATATGATATGGTTCTCAGTATATGTGGAAGAAATATTTAAGACAAATAAATATATTATAAATGGGAAGGGCAAAGGGATGTGAACAGAGGTAAGGCTTCAACCCTTCCCTCCAACTGGTAAAATGTCAATTAAAATGTTAATACCAGTAGCTTACGATAAGATGTATCTATCTTATCTATTATACACATAAATTAAAACTAGAGCAACTACTAAATATCTATACAAACCAGAAGCTAAAAATTCATATGGAAATTCAAGGAGCCCAGAATAGCCATAATAATCTTGAAAAGGAAAAACCAAGTTCTAGGGCTGATACTTCCTGACTTCAAAATTATTACAAATGCATTTATAATGTATTTATTTGTCTTAAAAATTTTTCTGCATATACTGAGAACCATATCATATAGTGTTTTTTTTTAAAGATTGTTTATTATATTAGAGAGAGAGAGAGTAATTGAAACAGTATGATATAAGGATAGACATACAGATCAATGGAACAGAATTCAAAGTCCAGAAAAAAACCAATACATCTATGGTCAACTGATTTTTGAGAAAAGTGTCAAGACAATTCAAAGGTGAAAGAACAGCCTTTGGTTCTGGGACAACTGGGATAGCACACGAAAAAGAATGAATTTGGACCCTCACCTCACACTATATACAAAAGTTGACTTGAAATGGATAAAAAACCTAATGTAATAATCAGAACTACAAAACTCTTAGCAGAAAATATAAGTGTAAATCTTCATGACCTTAAATTATGAATTAGGCAATGGTTTCCTATATATGACACCAAAAGCACAAGCAAATAAAGAAAAAAGTAGATAAACTGGACTTTCGTTCTTCATAGGACACTCTCACCAAAGTGACAAGAGAGAAAATATTTTCATATCACATATCCGACAAAGTCTAATGACCAATATATATAAAGAACTCTTACAACTCAACAATTAAAAAAACAAATTACCTGTTACCCTGTTACCTGGGTAACAGTTTTGAATTCATACTCCTCCATAAAAAGATACACAAATATCCAATAAGCACATGAAAAAATGTTTAACATTAACAGTCATTATGGAAACACAAATTAAAATCTCAGTGAGCTACCACTTCACATGCACTAGGATGGTTATAATCACAAAGACAGAAAAGAACAAGTGTTGGGGAGGATGTGGAAAAATTGAGACCCTATAATGGTGGGGGTGCTTTAGGAAACAATTTGGCATTTCCTGAAGAAGTTAAAACACAAGAGTTAACAGCAATTCTTTTCTTAGGTATGTTCCCAAGAGAAAAGAAAATATACATTAACACAAAAACTTGTACATGATTGTTCATAGTAGCATTATTCAGTATATTCTATTCAAAAAATGAAAACCCAAATATCTATTAAGATGATGAAAGGATAAACAAAATGTGGTATATCCACACAGTGGAATATTATTCGGCCATTTAAAGAATAAGTACTGACAAATGCTAACACATGGATGAATCTTTTTTTTTAATATGGATGAATCTTAAAAATATTTTGCTAAAAAAATATTTTGTTGAGTGAAAAAGCCAGGTATAAAAGACCACATATTGAATGACAAATATGCAGAACAGGCAAATCCATATACAAAGAATGGACAAAAGTGGTTGACAGGGGTGGGAGAAGGAGTGGAAGGAATGAGGGGTAACTGCTAATGGGCACAGGATTTCTTTTTGAAGTGATGAAAATTTTCTGGTATTAGACAGTGGTGATGGTTATACAACCTTGTTTAAAAAACTGAATGGCACTGAGGCACCCAGGTGTCTCAGTTGGTTAGGTGTCTGACTTGTGATTTCGGCTCAGGTCATGATCTCAGGGTTGCGAGATCGAGCCCTGTGTAGGGTTCTACACTCTGTGCCAGGCCTGCTTCAGATTCTCTCTCTGCAACCCCTTCTTCTCTCACTCTCCCTCTCTAAAAAAACAAAACTGAACTGCACCCTTTAACATGGTAAGTTTTTTCTTTTTTTAAGATTTTATTTATTTATTTGAGAGACAGAGAGAGAGAGTGAGAGAACACAAGCAATGGGAGCAGCAGATAGAGTTCAGAGAAGCAGGCTCCCCACTGAGTAGGGAGCCTGATGTGAGGCTCAATCCCAGGACCCTGGGGTCATGACCTGAGCAGACACTTATCTGACTGAGCCACCCAGGCACCCAGTGGTAAGGTTTTTTTAAAGATTTATTTATTTATTATTTATTTATTTTTTAAAAGATATTATTTATTTATTTGACAGAGAGAGAGACAAGCAGGGGGAGTGGGAGAGGGAGAAGCAGGTTTCCCGTGGAGCAGGGAGCCCAATGCAGGGCTCAATCCCAGGAGCCTGGGATCAGCTGAAGGCATATCCTTAACAACCGAGCCATCCAGGTGCCCAAAGATTTATTTCTTTTAAAAGATTGTATTTATTTATCTGTAAGAGAGAGAAAGAGAGAGAGCAAAAGCAGAGGGAGCATCAGGCAGAGGGAGAAGTAGGCTCCCTGCTGAGCAAGAAGTCTGATGTGGGATCTGATCCCAAAACCCTGGAATCACAATCTGAGCTGAAGGAAGATGCTCAACTGAGCCACCCAGGTACCCCTAAAGATTTATTAACTTGAGAGAGAGAGAGAGAGAGAGAGAGAGCACAGGCAAAGCTAACAGGGAGGGGCAGAGGGAAAGGGGAGAGAGAATCTTAAGCAGACTCCCTGCTAAGCACAGAGCCCAACTCAGAGCTTATGACGCTGAGATCATGACCTGAGCCAAAATCAAGAGTCCAATGCTTAAAGGTGTTCATAACATGGTAAAGTTTTATGGTGTGTGAATTACATCCCAATTTTTCTAAAAATACATTTAGCTAAATGAAAATGAAAACACAACATATCAAAATATGTGACACAGTTCAATCAGTGCTGAGGAGGAAATTTATAGCACTAAATGCTTACACTAGAAAAGAGGGAAATCTGAAATCACTAATCTAAGTTCCTGTCTCAAGACTGGAGAAAGGAGCAAAATATACCCCCAGCAAGCAGAAGGAAGGAAAAACAAAGATAAAAGCAGAAATCAATGAAACTGAATAAAAAGACAACAGAAAAAACTGTTGAAACAGAAAGTGGCTCTTTAAAAAGTTTGAAAAATTGGCAAACCTCCATCAAGACTGACACAGAGTAAGAGAAGGCACAAATAACTAGTATCAGGAATGAAGCAGAGGATATCACTAAAGACTTGGAAGACATCAAAAAGATAGTAAGGAAATATTATGAACAACTGTATACATTCATAAATTTGACAACTTAGATAATATGGACCAATTCCTTGAAAACACAACTATCATAGCTCACCCAGTATGAAACAGATAATTTGAATAGCCTGCTAAAGTTTAAGGAAATTGAATGTTAATAAAAACTTCCTGGGGCGCCTGGGTGGCTCAGTGGGTTAAGGCCTCTGCCTTCGGCTCAGGTCATGATCCCAGGGTTCTGGGATCGAGCCCCGCATCGGGCTCTCTGCTCAGCGGGGAGCCTGCTTCCTCCTTCTCTCTCTCTGCCTGCCTCTCAGCCTACTTGTAATCTCTGCCTGTCAAATAAATAAATAAAATCTTAAAAAAAAATAAAATAAAAATAAAAAAATAAAAACTTCCTAAAAAAAAAATCTCCAGATCCATGTGACTGCACTAGAGAATTCTACCAAAGTTTTGAGAAAATTAAACATTAATTCTGAAAGCAAAGAATGAAAATTAATAAATCAAGGAAAATCTAAATAAATGGAAAGACATACTGGGTTCATGGAAGACTCAACATGGTAAAAATGTCAACTTCCCCAAATTGAGACAACCGGGGGCACTTTTTCAAAACAAAAACTTAGATCCCACCCCAGACCTACAAATTCATAATTCAAGGGGTGAAGCCTAGGCATATATTGTTTTGAAATATATATGACCCAAGTCATTCCGATTTATAGACTGCAATGCCAGCCTCCAGTCACTATCCCTAGAGTCATGGGGTGGAAAGACCTATTCTCTCTCTGTCCACCAAGCTGACATCAGTCTAGTGCAAGGGAGTCCATCAACCTCTTCCTAGACTTTCCCATTTGCAGCTTCATGAAGTGACCATGATGCCCACTGGCCATCATGTGAATTTTCCTGTGGTCCAGTCTGAGTTACCAGTTGATATGAGAGGGATATCCCACATAATCAGATCAATACATCATGGAAAGGGGCTGACTCTGGTGCCACAACTGCCCTTCCACTTCTCGCCCTTCTGAAACCCTCCCAGAGGGGCCCACGGAAGACCTGTAGGAATGAAAAGTGTCTGTCCTTGCTTCACGGAACACTTATAGCACTTGTCCACCTGGTCCCCAAAGAACATCTCGTTCTGGTTAGAGGAGCTGCTCCAGCACTCAAAGAGAGTCAGGTTGGCATTTGTTGGGCGGATCAGGTAGAAGATCTTCTCACCCTGAAACAAAAAGAGGTTGAAGTGCCAAAAATATCAGGTTTTCCAGAAAAATATTCCACAGGATCTCCGAAAGGATATTCTCTTTCTCATGCTCCAAGACCATGTAACATGACAGAATTCTTTTCCAAACCCATCCAAGAATCATTTTCACGTGGATTTGAAAAACTTTAAAAGGTCCTTTTGAACTCTGTATTTTTAAGCTTCTATAAGATTGACAAAACGACTTGGAAAGGGCATCTCAAACAAAATTGTTCGGCTTAGGACAAATGTACACCAAAAGATCCTATTTTAGATGCAACCAGGCCAAATGAGAAATGGCCTCTATAGATGAGTAGATCAATACTAGTAGCCCTAAGAGAATTTAAGGCCACATTACTGATGAAAAGAAAACTGAATTTGCCTTTAAATGCCATTTACAAAGAGTGTTCCTTCTCACACCTGCAATCAAAGCTAATAAATGTTTAAAAGTTCAGTAATTGCCAAAGGACTTCTAGAAGATTATATGTTAGGCGATTATCTGTTGGAAAAACATTTTATTTCCTAATTATGTTCTGCCTGGACAATCACCAGATAGATTATTTGGCAGAAAAGAAACAAAAGCCCACTAGTACAAAAACATCCCCAACTGACACTTGATTAGTTTAACTGGTGTTTCATGATAATAAATTCCAGTGTAGAAAAGCAACAACACTAGAAATTATCTACTGTAAAATTGGAAAAATTTGAATCAGATCAGTAGAGTAGATAATAGTATTATACATATATCAACATTAATTTCCTGATTTTGTAACTATACTGTGGTTATATAAAAGAGAATGCTCTTATTTTCAAGAAATACACACTGATTACAAGATAAAGAGAAACCATGTCTGTAACTATTCTCAAATGTTTCAGAAAAAAATATATAGAGGGAACTATTTTATTATTTATTATGTTTACTTCAGAGGAAGAATATAATGAAATGGTAACATTAGGAAATCTAAGTGAAGGGCACACAGAAATTCTTCCTACCACTCTGCAATTTTTCTATGAAAACTATTTTATATATAAAATATATATGTATTTCTATAAAAATTATTTTAAAATAAAAGAGGGGCACCTGGGTGGCACAGTCAGTTAAGCGTCCAACTCTTGGTTTTGGCTCAGGTAATGACACTCATGGTCATGAGACCAAGCCCCACATCAGGCTCCATGCTCAGCACAGAAGTCTGCTTGAGATTCTCTCTCCCTCTTCCTCTGCCCCTCCCACTTGTGCTTGCTCTCTCTCTCTCAAATAAATAAAAGAAAAAAGTTAAACCTAACATTTGAGTAACAGTGATCTACATTCTCCAATTTCATGCTAAGCCAGTAGAAACAACTAGTTTAGGATTCACAATCATTTGGACAATAGCCACATCCAAGTTTTTGACTCTTTCCTTGGCATTTCTGTTAAGAAAATTAAATAGCATGATGGTGGAAGAATCAAAATTATTTTCCAGACCTCAAAAGTCCTTCATAGTCACTAACAATCCATATGCTAATTACAAAAATTTTACAACCACTAAATAGGAAACTACCCATAGGAACATTGACATTAAAAAAGACTTGTTATAGGGGTGCCTGGGTGGCTCAGTGGGTTAAAGCCTCTACCTTTGGCTCAGGTCATGATCTTAGGGTCCTGGGATCGAGCCCCATATCAGGCTCTCAGCAGGGAGCCTGCTTCCTCCTCCTCTCTCTCTCTCTGCCTGTGTCTCTGCCTACTTGTGATCTCTCTCTGTCAAATAAATAAATAAAATCTTTTATAAAATAAAGACCTGTTATATATGCTCTATCTGACGGTAATGGCAGTTATGTGTCTACATATGACTGTCAAAACTCAGCAAACTATACACCTGGAATAGACTAAATTTATGGTGTATAAATTATATCTCAATAAAGATAGTAAGGGGGAGGGGAAGTTTCTCATGTTACCAAGAATTTCTACAGTAAATATGGACATTTCCATACACAGTCATAGGAGTATGGATTGGTTCAATTAAGATTAACAGTCAGAGAAAACCTTAGGTTATTAAAAAAATGTTAAGCATTGCTGCTATAAACATTTGGGTGCACATGCCCCTTTGGATCACTACATTTGTATCTTTAGGGTAAATACCCAGTAGTGCAATTGCTGGGTCATAGGGCAGTTCTATTTTCAACATTTTGAGGAACCTCCATGCTGTTTTCCAGAGTGATTGTACCAGCTTGCATTCCAACCAACAGTGTAGGAGGGTTTATAGCAGCAATGTCCACAATAGCCAAACTATGGAAAGAACCTAGATGTCCATCAACAGATGAATGGATAAAGAAGATGTGGTATATATACACAATGGAATACTATGCAGCCATCAAAAGAAATGAAATCTTGCCATTTGCGACAACGTGGATGGAACTGGAGGGTATCATGCTTAACGAAATAAGTCAATTGGAGAAGGACTATCATATGATCTCCCTGATGTGAGGAAGTAGAGATGCAACATTAGGGGTTAAGGGGGTAGAAGAATAAATGAAACAAGATGGGATTGGGCGGGGACAAGCCATAAGTGACTCTTAATCTCACAAAACAAACTGAGGGTTGCTTGGGGGAGCAGGGTTGGGAGAAGGGGGGTGGGGTTATGGACATCGGGCAGGGTATGTGCTATGGTGAGTGCTGTTTAGTGGGTAAACCTGGCGATTCACAGACCTGTACCCCTGGGGATAAAAATATATTATATGTTTATAAAAATAAAAAAATTTAAATTAACAAAAAAGAAGGTTAAAAAATAAAGGCAATAACTTCTTTCGGATAAAAAAAAAATGTTAAGCATCAAAACTGTAGACACAGTTTATATGGCATATCCACTAAGTGCCCAACCCCAAGAGAGCAGTTATATGGAGATGTCACCAAACAATCTGGGAGATGGGTAGACCTTAGCGGCCTATTTTGTGCTACCACCTGACACAAAGAGGGAGGTTCAAGGCTAGGCTGCCTCTAGAAGTCACATTCGTTCCTACCTTGAGCACATGGTACCAGACCGAGGTGCCACCAAAGTCAATGTGAAAGTCTGTATAGCTATCCCGCACACTCATGAGGCAATACTTCTGCACATTGGGCCTCTCAAATATACACTCCTCTGGCCACAAGTTCTCCACCCACGACAGCTTCCGAACAATCTTGGGAGTCTCCACAAGGTTAGAAAGCCTAGCAAGGAAGGGATGGAAAGCAGATGTCAGCTGATTGGGAATTAAAGGTTAAAGCCTGAATAAAATGTTCCCCATCCCAGTGAGAGTCACGTAAGACAAAAAAGTTCTTTCTGCAGAATCCCTAAGGGCACCTAGCTCACTTATTCCTGTAAGTCTGGTCAGCATCCTCATTCCACTCAGCTCCAGAAGTCCTAAGTCCTAGCTCCACAGCATCCCCCAGTTAAAGGAGATAATTTCCTCCACTAAATGCTCATAACTCTCCCAACCTGGACCCACTTGGTACTTGGTCAATAACAGTTTTTGTACTGTCCCCATCTCATAGGGTCTTTATGAGGAACCATTAGAGAAACTTCTCAAAGGCTCAGTTTCAGGTAAAGAAGTACCTCTCCCAAATACCTGGTTGTTTTGTCTTATGTAAAAACCACAAACCTTATAATACTGTACTTCCTTCCTTGTCCTGACCTTCAGGAAATTTACTGAAAACTCTACAGTCCTTCTCTACCAACTATCCAGACACTCATACACATATTTTGTGTGCAGATTACCCTCCAGATGCATCCTATTTACCCTTTATTTTCCTTTTGTTCCAATTTTTCCATTTTTTCCCTATGTATCTCTGTAAGCCACTTCAAATAGTCTTTCAAGATGAAGTGAGGTATAAACAACCATAGTTTTTTTTAAATCCTCAGGTTTTTAAATTTGTATGTTAAAACCAACAGCAAGGGTTTTAATATTGTACTATAGTTATGTAAGATGTTGCCATTGATAGAAACTGGCTGAAGAATACACAGGACCTCCCTGTGTGTTTTTTTGCAACTTCCTGTGGCTCAGTGGGTTAAAGCCTCTGCCTTCCAGCTCAGGTCATGATCTCAGGGTCCTGGGATTGAGCCCCGCATTGGGCTCTCTGCTCAGCAGGGAGCCTGCTTCCTTCTCTCTCTCTGCCTGCCTCTCTGCCTACTTGTGATCCTGTCAAATAAATAAATAAATAAAATCTTGAAAAAAAAGTAATCAGACAGTAAGCTTTCTAAGTACAAATGGATATGTTATATAATACTTTGGGAACTCCCACAGTTCTGAGCACAGAGAAGACTACACCATATATCTACTGAGTGCATGAGTCCACATAGAATCATTTAAAGGTTATCAGCTTTTTTTTTCTTTTAAATCTAAGAAACCTTATCCTTAGAGAAACTACTTGGGGTTAATTCAGTAAATCTATTTCCAGGGACAGAGGGCCTATCCTGAGAGTTAAACAGTGACCATGCCACAATCAAAATACCAAAAACAAGGTCTAAGAAAGCTGCTCTAGCTCTTGAAGGAGACAAAAATTAACTAAAATAGTTACTGCATACTCTTATCTAACGCTAGAAACTTTAGAAGAGAAACACAATTTGGTTGTTATAATGTGATCATCTACCCTAGAAAGTATAAACCAGCTCATCATCCCAAAGGAAGAAACTACCAAGAGGAAGGGAAAGGAACACTTATTCTCAGTATATCACAAGTTCCAAGGACTTTGTTTGTTTTTTACTTACCCCTGCCCTTCCTACCTGGTATCAGAGAATTCCAAACTAATGACATTGAGGACTTTCTCTCTCTTTCCACTGTAATAATATTTCACAAAATCACCGAGCTTCATCTTGCAGTCGGCCTGGCGGGTCACATCAATCACATCAATCTCTTTGTCAGAACCTGGAATAAAGAGATGGGTTCTGTACCAAGTGGCCTTGGACCAGGGAAGCCTCCCTCCCCTCCTCACCTGTCCCTACAATGGACTGGCACGCAAAACTTCTCACCTCAGACACACTGCATTTGTGTGTGCATGTTTTAGAGGTAGGGGTAGAAATCCCTCACACTCTCCTTAGATCTACATGCTGGGTCCAGGTTTGCTACAGCAACAGAACAGCCTGACATACAGCATCACTTACAGTACAATCCATGTGCCTGGGCCCTATTTCTTCACTTCTCTTGCTATCCCCAAAAAGTCATGGCCAGGAGACAACTGGCACATGAGGTCAAAAGTCAAAGGCTTTCTCGTCTCAACAGAAAAGAGACCACCATGATACCTGGAATTCTCCAGGTTAAAAAAAAAAAATGGGGCTCAGCCTGGGTGTTTGTGGCCTACAAGGAGGAAAAGGAAAAGAAAAGCAGGATTTTGGTTCTAGTTTTACCAAAGAATGACTCTGGGTAAATCCCTTTGCCTCAGATTCCCAAGATGGCTAGAAAAGAAATGTAAAAGAAGACTGGAGGGGAAGGGTCATGGGACTTGATGAGAATAAACAATGTCACAGTTAAGAGGATCCATGATGCTTACCAACATAGTGTTCCACATCCCTCACAGTGAATGATGGAGAGGGCAGTGTCATCCCCAATCCATCCTTCTTCAAGACTAGGATGGGCACACTGAAGCTATTCTCTTCCAGGAATTCCACGGTCAGCTGACTTCCAGTGGGCTTCAGAATCACTTCATCTGAGCTGTGGGCCACATGAGAGAAAGCCTGAGCCCCAGAGGCTCTGCCACAGAAGGCCTCACTTGATGCTGCTATTAACCCAAAGAGTGGGGCCTTCCTTAGTGGACCTTAATGTGGGGTAGAAGCTAATGTCATACACCTCATTTGCCAGGGAAGAAATGACCTATCCTAGGCAAGAAGCCTGGTCATTGGAAGAGGTGAGGAGCTAAACTTAGGATATATTGTCAATAGGGTACTCTTCTCTGAATGCCAAAAAAAGAAATCAGCCAACAGCCTGTCCAGAAAGTAAAGATGTATCTGCAAATTTAGCTAATTCACTCTAACCCAGAGCAGCATCATTCATTTAAAACACTGGCAAATAAAGAGAAAAGACTGATTTTTGGATGACATATCCAATAAAGGGTTAGTATCCAAAACATATAAAGAACTTACACAACTCAACACAAAAAAAAAAAACACAAGTGATACAATTAAAAAATGGTCAGAAGACATGAACAGACACTTCTTCAAAGAAGACACAGAGATAGCCAACAGACACATGAAAAGATGTTCAACATCATTCATCACCAGGGAAATGCAAATCCAAACTACAGTGAGCAATCACCTTACACTTATCAGAAAGGCTAAAATCAAAAACAAGAAACAAGTGTTGGCGATAATGTGGACAAACAGGAACTCTCATGCACTGTTGGTACGAATGCAAACTGGGACAGCCACTGTGGAAAACAGCATGGAGATGCCTCAAAAAATAAAATAAAACTGTCATAAGATCCAGTAGTCACACTACTGGGTATTTACCCAAAGAATACGAAAACCCTAATTCAAAAGGATATATGCAGCTCTATGTTTATTGCAGTAATATTTACAATAGCCAAATAATGGAAACAGCCCAAGTGTTCAATAGTTAATAATAGATAAATGAATAAAGAAGATGTGGTGTACATATGCACATACACACAAATACACATACACAATGTGTATTATTCAGCCATAAAAAGGAATGAAATCTCACCATTTGCAATGACATGGATGGAACTACAAAGTATAGTGATAAGCAAATAAATGAGTCAGAGAAAGACAAATACCATATGATTTCACTCATATGTAGAATTTAAGAAACAAAACAAAGAAAAAATAAAGAGACAAACCAAAAAACAGACTCTTAACTATAAAGAGCAAACTGATGGTTACCAGAAGGGAAGTAGGTGGGGGGATAGGTGAAATAGGTGATAAAAATTAAGACTACACTTATCATGATGAGCACTGAGTAATGTATAGAATTGTTGAATCACTCTATATTGTATACCTGAAACTAATATAACACTGTATGTTAACTATATTAGAATTAAAATAAAATTAAAATTGTTTTTGATTTTTACAAGCACCTTCTCAATACATATACTTAGTTAACTAGAAAACTAGAAATCATGCTGGAGATAGACTATTTGGCCAAGTTGCATTGGAACAAACATCTGGAAAAATATTAAGCTCAATGTGTATCTCACTCTTTACATAATTCTAAATGGATCTAAGATTAAACTGAAAAACATGGTCACAGAGTAGTAGAAAAACATGGGAGAGACAAGGCCCAGTAGTAATTAAAAAATAGCAATAAATAAATTTAACTACATAAAAATTAAAATTTCCTACAAGGAAACTTAGGGGTGCATGTATCTTGAGTGTTTTTCTCTTCTTTGGGTAAATACTAAGTAGCAGAATTACTGGATTATAGGACATTTCTATAATTTTCCACAGTGGCTGTACCACAGGGTTCCTTTTTCTGCACATCCTCTCCAACACTTGCTATTTCTTATCTTTTTTATTCTAGCCATTCTGACAGGTCTAGGGTCTAATAACCTCATTGTTTACTGTAGTATTATTTACAATAGCTAATACAGAGAAGCAACCTAAATGTCCATTCATAGATGAATGGATAAAGATGTGGGTGTACATATACACATACAATGGAATATTACTCAACCATAAAAAAGAATGAGATCTTGTCATCTGCAACATGGATGGTTCTAGAGGACATAATACTAAATGAAACAAGCCAGAGAAAAACAAATACCACAGGATTTCATTCATGTGGATCATGATGATCATTGAGTAATGCATAGAATTGATCATTTATACCGTATAGTTGAAAAACTAATAAAAGACTCTATGTTAATTATACCTCAACAATAAATACATGCTTAAATAAAATTTTGTGCAAGAAAAGCTATTATAAATCAGTAAAAATGGGCAGTAACCCAATAGAAAAATTGTCAAATGACATAAGCAGGCAGTAACCAGAAAAAGAAATAAAGATGACTTATAAAAGCACAAAAATATATGTACCTTCTGTGCACCTGAATATTTATAGCAGCAATGTCCACAATAGCCAGACTATGGAAAGAACCTAGATGTCCATCAACAGATGAATGGATAAGAACCTAGATGTCCATCAACAGATGAATGGATAAAGAAGATGTGGTGTGTGTGTGTGCATATATATATATATATGCATATACATATATATATGTATATATATATAGTGGAATACTATGCAACCATCAAAACAAACGAAATCTTGCCATTTGCAGTGACATGGATGGAACTAGAGGGTAGTATGCTGAGCAAAATAAGTCAATCCGAGAAAGACAATTATCATATGATCTCTCTGCTATAAGGAATTTGAGAGGCATGGCGGGGGGTTGTAGGGGGTAGGGAAGGGAAAAACGAAACAAGATGGGATCAGATGGGAGATAAACCATAAGGGACTCTAAATCTCATGAAACAAACTGAGGGTTTCTGGGGGGTGGGGGAGTAGAGATAGGATGGCTGGGTTAGGGACATTGGGGAGGGTATATGCTAGGGGAGTGCTGTGAAATGTATAAGCCTAATGATTCATAGACTTGTACTCCTGAAGCAAATAATACATTATAGGTTAATAAAAAATATATATGGTATCATCACTTTGGAAACAATTTAGCAACATTTATAAACATTTTTTAAGATTTTATTTATTTATTTATTTGACAGAGAGAGAGATCACAAGTAGGCAGAGAGGCAGGCAGAGAGAGGGGGAGGCAGGCTCTCTGCTCAGCAGAGAGCCCAGTGCGGGACTCGATCCCAAGACCCTGATATCATGACCTGAGCCACAAGCAGAGGTTTAACCCACTGAGCCACCCAGGTGCCCCCATTTATAAACATTTTTAAGGCACATATTCTTTGGTCTAGCAATTTCATTTTTAGGTAGTAAATCCACACATATACTCATCCACATATACAAAAACTTAAGTACAAAGACATTCACTGCATACACTGCAACACTTTTTTCTAATAGCAAAATACTAGAATCAATTTAAATGTTCAATATGGTTAAATAAATTATATAACCATACAACAGAATACTAAATGTTCATGAAAAAGAATGAAAAACATCTGCATATGCTATTATGGATTAATTGCCAAGATATGTAATTTTGGTTTTAAAAAAAGCAAGATGCAGAAAACAGAGTGTATTAATGCTTTTTCAGAAAAGCAGGACACACACACACACACACATTTATATTAAAAAAAACTATTTCTTAATGAATGCACAAGACACTGGTTGACTGGAGAAGATCTAAGGGAGGAGAAAGGAGACTCACTGCCTCTGAACAAACAAAACAAAGAATATTAAGTTGAAGGAACACATAATCCTAAATAACATTTCAATTACAGGAAAGCTGAAAATGGTTGTGCAAATTAAAAACCTAGCAAAAGACAGTGCTTTATTCATTACTTTTTCTAACTCATTACTTCTATTCAAGTAATTTATTTTTAATAAGCCCATTAATATTTTTTAAAGGGAAAAAAAAGCCACCTGGCTGGCTCAGTCAGTAGAACATGACACTCTTGATCTCTGGGTCATGAGTTCAATCTTCATGTTGGGCACAGAGTTTAATTTTGAAATAAAAATTTTTTTAAATTAAAAACAAAACAGATTAAACGGGGAAAAATATTTTTTTGATTTAAAAGAAATGTATGACCACTCAAACATTTTTTTAATTTTTAAAAAGTTTCCTTTTCTCTACAATGAGAGAATTAAACTTTCTGATTTTTAGACTCCTAGTTGAAGCATTCCTTGGGTGCATATAAATATCCTCTCCTGAAAGGTAAAAACTGATTCCCAATCTACCAAAGGTTTTTACGAGCAGATGTTAACATACTCTGCATGTTAAATGAAACTCTAACAATGTTTCTTAGAAAAGGACTAAAACAGGGGGGCCTGGGTGGCTCAGTTGGTTAAGCTCTGCCTTTGGCTCAGGTCATGATCCCAGAGTCCTGAGATGGAACCCCATTGTCAGGCTGCCTGCTCAGCAGGAAGCCAGCTTCTCCCTCTCTCTCTGCTGGTCCCCCTGTTTGTGCTCTCTCCTATCTCTCTCAAATAAATAAATAAAATCTTTTAAAAAATGACTAAAACAGAAGATCCATCCCCAAAGGGAACACATAGAACCCTAAAGACATTCCCAAATGAGGGAGGCACCTAACAGGACAGCCAGTGGGAAAGTTGGGAAGAGATGGATCCTAGACTCCCAGAGCCCTGGCATTCACCAACCCTCACCTGTCAAAGGTCCTACTCCGGAGCTCTCGAATGAACGTAGGGCTTCCAGTCTTCACTGGCTTCCCCTTGTGTGTATCATGTCCTTTAGAAGATACACGGCGTTTTTTCACTAAGCCAGAAAAAGACATGAGACTGTGAGTCAGAATGGCCATGCGCTATGGTTCCAGGAGCAAAGGATTCAGCAGATCCTGCTTCTCTTCCAATCTAACAACTTCTTGGAACACCTGGAGTCAAGGAGGCCCTCACAAACTCAGGGAAAGCTCCTGGTGAAGCTGGTGGTTTCTCTGAGGAAGTCCCTAGGGAGATAAAGCTCTGTACTTCTGCCCTCTCAGTGGGGCAGCTACTAGCCGAGGGGCCTAAACAGGCTTTTGCTATTTCCCAAGTATTCAGGCAAAGGCAATCTCCCTTCCAAGCTTCTTTTGCTTTGTCTCACCTCTGGACCATCTTCTCTTGGAAATCCCAAGATCTACTTACTAATGGAGGGCCCATGTAAGACTTCACAGTTGGGGCAGTGGTAGAGGTCAATGTCAGCAGCCTTTTCCTCTTCAACACCAACACAACTAGAAAAGAGAAAAATCAGTCAAGGTTTATAAGGAAATTTTATTTCTGATAAAGTATAGAACTGTGCTGTCCAGTACACATGCTATTTACATTTAAATTAATTCAAAACATGGAGGAACAACCTTATCATACTAGCTACATTTCAAAAGCTCAGTAGCCACATGTAGCTAAAGTTACCATATTGGGCAGATTATCAAACATATTCATCAATACAAAAAGTTATACTGAACCACACTGGTCTAAAATAATTATGACAGAGCTAAAAATATAGACAGCAAAGCTTCATTAAGACTCAAAATGGTCAAGGGGTACCTAGGTGACTCAGTCAATTAAGCATCCGACTCCTGATTTCAACTCAGGTCATGATCTCTGGGGCCTGAGATGAGCCCTGCATCGGGCTCTGTGCTCAGCAGGGAGTCTGCTTTAGGTTCTCTCCCTCTCCATTTGCCCCTCCCCCCTCTCACACACTCACTCTCTCTCTAAAATAAATAAATATTTTTTTTAAAAAAGACTCAGAATGATCAAAGCTAGAAGAGATTCTAGGACATGTTGTCCAATACAAATATAACGTGACCCAATAGCTGCATTAAAAAGGTAAAAAGAAACAGGTGAAATTAATTTTAGTAATATTTATTTTAACCAATACATCTAAAATACTCTTACTTCAACATGTAGTCAAAAATTTAAACTTTATTAAGCTATTTTACTTGACTAAATGAAATGACTGAAAAGAGTATTTTATAATCGACAGTGCTGAGCGAAGGATCACAGGTAATCGTTTTTTTCCTCCTTATTTGTATTTTCTAATTCTCTACAATGAATATGTATTACTAATTTCATACTGTAACATCTAAAAAAGATTTATTTCATTTCAAAAATTTAAGTTTGCATGTATATGAGGTGGAAATCTTACAAAACTAAACCCTTCTTGGGGCGCCTGGGTGTCTCAGTGGGTTAAAGCCTCTGCCTTCGGCTCAGGTCATGATCCCAGGGTCCTGGGATCGAGCCCCGCATCAGGCTCTCTGCTCAGCGAGGAGCCTGCTTCCTCCTCTCTCTCTGCTTGCCTCTCTGCCTACCTGTGATCTCTGTCTGTCAAATAAATAAATAAAATCTTAAAAAAAAAAATTAAACCCTTCTTCACCAAAGAAGTCACCAGCAGCCCTCCTAATAACTTCTGGCTAAGATCAAACTCCTGAATTACTTGGTCAGCATAAAAATAGGGCAGAACTCTGTAACTGTTTTGTCCAAGATCATGTTCACAAACTGACTTCCTGGGATCAGGACCCCACCACCATTCCAACTGCTAATCCTATGCCCGTAAAACCTGCTGCATATCAATAAAAATTGGGGATATCACCATCAACTAGGTAGAATTTTTTTTAAGGGCTCAGGGAACATATATATAGTACTTAGACCGTGAGCACAGAGAAGCACATGTCACCCTTCACCTGCCTAAACTTTCTTTAAATATATTCCCCAGACCTTGTAGCATTAACTCACTTCCTTGGACTTGTTTTCAGTCTCACACCCATTAGCCTGGGACACTGCTCAAGAAGGAACTGCTCCACTCGTTCCTCCTTCCTGAACTCTCATCCCATCAAACATCCACTGGTCACTGACATTCCTAACTTTTCTCTTGTACCCCCAGCAACCCCATTCCTTGGTAAGCAGACCTCTCTACTTCACATCCCCTTCAACAAACCCCTTCTTCACCTTCCTGGCTTAACTGACAGCAGTGTCTCCTAGAAGAAAGCCATTTTCCCTACACGAATGCCAGTCAGCTTGGTCCACAGACTACAGACCACAGTTTTGGTTGACAGCTGTTTCCCACAGCTCTGTGGTAATTACAAAAAGTCAGAGTAAGCAATCAAAAAACTTATATGGCAATTTGGCTGAGTAATTTTATGTCTACTGTTGAATCTAACAATAAAAAAAATGGGGCTTGTATTTTGTATAGCTTTTTTTGTTCAACTATTTTTCTAGTAATTCATTTTTGATTTTGCCAAATGACAGGTCCATTATGGATTGGAAAGTTAAACCAACCAACCAACCTGGCTCTTAGCCACAGAAAGTCTAAGAAGCACTGTGCTAGAGCCCTGTCAAGCAGAAGCTGTGTCTTCTACCAGACCCTTTAACTCGGGGCTGCACTGGGGGTAGATATTCCCCTCACTTTCCAGTGAGACTTTGAGATCATCTCTCCTGTACTCCTGTGTAAGATATCTTACTCCTTTGAGCTTCATATCATGTAGCCATGCCTCTTCCCACTCCTCTTCACTGCCAGCTACTCAACTCCCCAACATAACCCTTTCACTCATTAAAGAACCGGCTCGCAGATTTCTCTCCATCCCATGTCCTGCCAATACCCCACAAGACATCAGTATTGATGCAGAGGCCCAACATCCTAGCTCCTTAGCTCTTTGACCTTCTCATCTTCAGAGGCTACTCTGCCGACTCCCCTTTCAGCTATTTATTCTCATGGTCTTCACTTGTCAAAACTTGCAATTGCTCCACATCTGGAATATGAAATTCATATTATCACACAATGTGACCACAAATGTAATCATCCAGCTCTCATTCATTATACCCATTCTTTGCCCTCAAAAATCCCTTGATCCTACTTTTCACCTATTCTTAACTTCACCTTCTTCCCCAGTCTACCTCAGATTCTAGCATTCCTCACTTCAGCCATTGTCGTACAGATATCCTCCCTTGCTCCACTGCCTTTCCATCACCCCCCCCATGCAAATCCCAAGCCTGACTCAATTCAACCATGTAACACTGGACCATTGGACATGGCTGGAGAAAAATCACCCACTGGACAGATGCCACAAAAAATTCACACTATCCAAAATATCTGAGTCACAGAATAGCCAACACAATATCGAATGAAAACTACAGAGTTGGAAGACTGACACTACCTAACTTCCAAGACTTACTGTAAAACTACTGTAATCAGGGGCACCTAGATGGCTCAGTCAGTTAAGCAGCTGCCTTCAGCTCAGGTCATGATCCCAGGGTCCTGGGATCAAACCCCACGTTGGGTTCCCTACTCAGTGGGGAGTCTGCTTCTCCCTCTCCCTCTGCCCCTCCCTCTGCTCATGCACACACTCTTTCTCTCTCCCTCAAATAAATAAAATCTTTAAAAAACAAAAAAAGGGTGGCTGGGTTATGGACATTGGGGAGGGCATGTGCTTTGGTGAGCGCTATGAAATGTGTAAGCCTGATGATTCACAGACCTGTACCCCTGGGGCAAATAACACATTATATGTTAATAAAAATAATTTTTAAAAAAACAAAAAAGATTTGAAAAGAAACTAAAGCTACAGTAATCAAGACAGTGTGGTACTGATGAAAGATAGAAAAACAGATCAATAGAACAGAATAGAGATCCCAGAAGTAGATCCACATAAATATAGTTAACTAAACTTTGACAAAAGAGCAAATGGGACAAAAAGATGGTCTTTCAAACAAATGGTACTAGAACAACTGGACATCCACACACAAATGAATCTGGACACAGACTTTGTACACACAAAAATGAACTGAAAATGGATCACAAATCTAAATGTAAAATGCAAAACTATAGCACTCCTAGAGGATAACATTGGCTAAATATCTAGATGAGCTTGGGTATGGCAATACTGACATTTTAGATGTAATATTGAAGGCATGATCCATAAAAGAAGGAATTGATAAAATAGACTTCATTAAAATTAAAAACCTGATCTTTGAAAGATACTGCCAAGAGAAGGAAAAGATAAGCCAAACACTGGGAGTAAATAGTTGCATGAGACTTACCTGATAAAGGATGTTACTCAAAATATACAAAGAACTCTTAAAAATCAATAAAACAAACCCAATTAAAAAATGCACCAAAAGATCTCTCTAGAAACCTCACCAAAGAAAATATGCAGATGGGAAATAAGCATATGAAAAGGTGCTCCGTATCATATGTCATTAGAAAAATGCAAATTAAAACAGTGAGATATCATTATACATTTATCAGAATAGCCCAAATTCAAAACACTGACAACACCAAATGCTGATGAGGAGGCAAAGTAAAAGGAACTCTCACTTGCTGCTGGTGGGAATGCAAAAGTTGTACAGCCATTTTGGAAGACAATTTGGCAGTTTCTTACGAAACTGAACATACTCTTAACATACAATCCATCAATCACACTCCTTGGCATTTACTCACTATGTCCACAAAAAATCCTAAATATGGATGTTTATAGTGTCTTTATTCATAATTGCCAAATTTGAAGCAACTAAGATGTAGGTAAATGGATAAATAAACTGTGGTATATCCAAACAATGAAATATTTATTCAGCACTAAAAATAAATGAGTTCTCAAGCCATGAAAAGGCATGGAGGAAACTCAAATGCATATTACGAAGTGAAAGAAGCCAATCTGAAGAGTCTACACAATTTATGATTCCAACTAACAGATATTATGGAAAAGGCAAAACCACGGGGACAGTAAAAATGTCAGTGATTGCCAGAGGTTAGGAGGGGAGAGAAAGATGAATAGGCAGAGCACAGAGAACTTTTTTTAGGGCATTGAAACTGTTCTGTATGATACAAAAATGCTATAATGGTAGGTACATATCATTATACATTTGTCCAAACTCAGAATGTATGCTGCCAAGATGCAAACGATGAGTTTGGGTGATAATCATGTGTCACTGTAGGTCTGTTGATGGTAAATGTACCACTCTGGTGAGGAATGTTGACAGTGGAGAGGCTATGAATGTGCGGGCAATAAGAATATGAAAAAATCTCTGTAACTTCTTCTCCATTTGACTGTGAACTTTAAACTCCTCTAAAATGTAGTCTGGGGGAGCCTGGGTGGCTGAGTGGGTTAAGGCATTTGCACTCGGCTCAGGTCATGATCTCAGGGTCCAGGGATCGAGTCCCGCATCGGGCTCTCTGCTCAGCAGGGAGCCTGCTTCCTCCTCTCTCTCTGCCTGCCTCTCTGCCTACTTGTGATCTCTCTCTGTCAAATAAATAAATAAAATCTTTAATAAATAAATAAATAAATAAATAAATAAATAAATAAAATGTAGTCTGTTGGGTCATGCTTCCTCACAATGCTCCTATACTTGCCTGCTTCGGTCTCTCTCCTGTTATCCACAGTGACTATTTCAAATCCTTGATT